>NC_077233.1:260018131-260303131 GCF_027887165.1 Monodelphis domestica
TACAAAGTAGGATTACATCTAGTTCTCCTTTTAGTTATTTCCTAATCCATATTTTCCTGAAAGCCCCACAACCCTCCTGAAATTGGCCTTATAAAAGGTTGTCAATATCTATTTCCTTATTGCTATATTTCATTGCCCTTTCCTTCCATCTTCATTTTTTTTTGCAACCTCCTTCAGGCACTTGGGACCACTTACCATTTCTTTACTTTTATTTTTAAAATGTTTTGTTGATTTGTTTAGTTTCCCAATAATGACAATTTCCGGATACCCTCTCTTTAACAGCAATAAATTAAGCAAAATCAGTCAATACAATTACAATATTTGACAGTGAATATGGCATTCTGTACCCATACTTCCTTCTTTTGGAAATGATTTCTTCCCTGGATTTCTTTTTCTTTCTTTCTCTTTTAATCCATATCTTCTGTCTTAGAATCTAGATGTCAAGACAGAATAGTAGTAAAGAACTAGGCACTTGGGGTTAAGTGACTTGCCCAGGGTCACATAGCTAGAAAGCATCTGAGATCAAATTTGAACCCAGATGCTTCCAACTCCAGGTCTGGCTATCTATCTATCCAGTCTATCTACTGAACCACTTAGCTGTGGCGCTTTTCCCCTTGACTTCTGAAATAATCCATGTTCTTTATGCTCCTCTGACCTCTCCAACTATTCCTTCTCACTTTTTATTAATAACTTTTCATTTTTTCTTGCCATCAAACTGTGGATATTCCCTTTGTTCTCTTTGAGCTACATTCTCTTTCCCATGAAAGCACTTGTTACCATGATTTCAACTTCTGTCTCTATACTTTGAAAAAGTTGTTTTATTACTTTATAAAAGACTTATTTTTAAGTTTATTTGAATGTTATATTTGGGGAAGAGACAGAAGAAGAAAACCTATATTTAAAACAGGCTAGTCCTATGTGAGCCATAAGCCAATAGATATCTAGAAATTGGATATGGGGAGAAGGGGAGAACAACTGGTAAAGGAGGGAAGGGGGTCGGAGGATCCAGGGAGGTTTGCTGTTTTGGAAGAAGAAAACTCCTTCCAAAGATCAGGATGAAAATGTATTCTGTGCATGCCCAGACACAAGGGATGGCTTTGATGTTTGTCTCTTTTGGTTTGGGCTGTGCTATACAGAAGGGGAAAATTGAAGTCAGAAGAGAAGGGAGGAATTACTTTAGTAGGAATAAGAAAGAAGCTGAGAAAGCAGTGGTAGTTAAGACTCTGCCCAAGGCTATGAAGAACAGTCTTTTAAGGCTCCCTGAAACTAGAACTGAGCCCAGGACAAGCTTGACAGCTCCCAAATCCAGTAGGTGAGAGCAGAGGAGCTGGAGGGAATGGTTAGATCATCTTTTTAATTAGACTAAATGGATACAGCTGGCAGCCCATTAATTTTTGATGCCAAACTACCTTGAAACCCCAAAGCAAACTGAAAGAGTTTTGTGCAGGAAGAACTTTTGGCTGCCAATTAAAAGAGTCAGATAGAATTCTACTTAACCTGAGTGAACCTAAGAAGTATTGAGAAGAGTTCGAAAGAGATCTTGCTCTAGCAGCATTTTTATAACTCTGACTAGTAAATGTTTATTATATCTAGTGATTTTAATGAACTTCGAGTCTGTATGGCAATCTACAACAGGAAAAGAATCATCCAGGCACATTTGGATAGCCAAGTATAGAAGGAAAAAAATTAGACTGGGATTTAGGAAACCTGGGTTCTCCTGATTTGGCCACCGATTAGCTGTGAGATCTTTCACACGTCAGTCTGCGTCTTTGGGCTCCAGTTATATTATTTAGAAAATTAGAAAACTTTAGATTAAAAAACTCCGAGGTCCCCTGCAGCCCTGAATTGAGGTGACTTCTTGCTGCTTTCTGAGCCTTCAACAGAACCTCTAGTTTGCACCACATGATCTAGCACAATTATGTCTTATACTGATTGGTATTCAGAATATGTTATATGTGTTTGTGCCGCTCATTTGACAATTCACAAAATCATAGAACCTCATATTTGGAGAAGACCTAAGAGGCCATTAGCTGAAGCTAATCCCCAACAGATGGTCATCTAGACTTTGCTTAGAGACTTCTAGTGAAGGATACAATTATTATTGTATTATTACTTTTGGACAGCACTCATTTTATTTTACTTTTGTTCTGAACAAACATGAAATAATAATAGTAGAACAGGAAAATCAAAAATATCTATTATGTATAGCTTGCTTTTTAAAGAAACTTACAAAAATTTCTGGATTTTCTTTTTTTTTTCCCTATTCTCTTCTGTATATTAAAAAAAAAAAACAAAACACAAAAATTCAAAGAATTTCCTTGGTGGGGCAGCTGAGTAGCTCAGTAGATTGAGAGCCAGGCCTAGAGACAAAAGGTTCCAGGTTCAAGTGACCCCAGATGCTTCCTAGCTGTGTGATCCTCAACAAGTCACTTAACCCCCACTGCCTAGCCCTTACCACTCTTCTGCCTTGGGACCAATGCATAGTATTGATTCTAAGGTGGAAGGTAAAGGTTTAAAAAAATAGAATTCCTTCCTTTCCTTCCTTTCCTTCCTTTCCTTCCTTCCTTCCTTTTTTCCTTCCTTCCTTCCTTCCTTCCTTCCTTCCTTCCTTCCTTCCTTCCTTCCTTCCTTCCTTCCTTCCTTCCTTCCTTCCTTCCTTCCTTCCTTCCTTCCTTCCTTCCTTCCTTCCTTCCTTCCTTCTCACCTCTCTCCTTCCCCTTTGTTTACTTACAACTGGCAAAAGGAAAAAGAAAGAATACAAAGCCCTCGTGACAAACATGTTTAGTCAAGCAAAACAATTTCCCTTTATTGGCCCAATAACGAAAATGTGTTTTATTTTGAAATTCTGTATATTTAGTCCATCACATCATGGTGATAGCATTCTTTGTCATAAGTACGGGAGAATCATATTTGGTCACTGTGCTAGTCAGAGATCTTCTTACAATATTATTATCATATAAATTGTTCTTCTAGTTCTGATCATTTCACTCTGCCTCAGTTCATACACATCCTCCCAGGCCCCAGTAAAAGTATCTAACATTTTAACTATTCCTTCCAGTTCTTTGTCACGTACAAACTTAATATGTGTTTCTTTAATCAAGATTCAAATACCAACCTCTGGGGTACTTCAGTAGAAACCTGCCTTCAAGTTGACATTGGGCTATTTATTATTAATTGCTCATTGGGTCCATCCATTGTGCTACTTTTTGATGCAACTATGCTAGACCTTAGTGATTACCACTCCATTTTCTAGTTACTCTGTAAACAAACCTTTTAATAACATGTTTTAGGAATGTTTCCTCTAGGAATAAAAATTCAGTTTGGTTTGTTGTTGCAAATCGCATTTTCTTCCTATGAAAAAATGACAGTATTTTTTCTTTTTCAGTCCTCTTCTTCTCCACACTCCTTGTGTGGTCACTCACCATGTACCCATCAGTAATCTGGTAGTTTTTTCATCTTGAACTCATCAAAGGCAGCTCTGTGCCCTTTTACGACATCCATAATTATTTTTGGCATCAACTTTTTTTATTAAGATATTTTTCTTCCTTCCATTCCAATCTAAAAGTAATTTTCCTCAATAAGGAAAAAAAGGAAAAAATCCTCCTCTCTGTCATCCACTTTAATTATCCCATCCACCCTCAAAGGAGGTCCCATTCCTTGCTGATCCTCTCTTATACCCTCAGTATTAAAAATTTCCCTAAGTGATTCAGATAGATTAATCTGGCAACACTGTGCAGGTAGAAGAATGGGGACATCAAAGGTTATTTATTTACATATTCTCAATCTTTGGTCTCATTTCTCTGTTCCTGAAAGACAGATCCCACATTTAACTTTCACTTGGTCAGTGCTTCTAGTGGGCATTTAATAATATTTCAGTGATGATGATGATTAAGGTGATGGACAATGTCAGTAGCTACAATTATCAAGCAGTTCATGTAATGAAAGAACAGAGGAAATTGCTTAAAACAAGAGTTAATAAGCTGACTAAACAAATATTTTAGGGGGGCTCACTGGCTTCCCATATAAATCTGACCTTCCTTATAGGTCTGGTCTCATGTGTGATTCCAGCTACTCAGAAAAAGCGACCTAAAACCTTGCTGATTTCCCTTAATTATGAAGATGATAGTGACCGTGCAAAGTTTAAATTAGACAGTATTTCCAAAGAAACACAATCTTATGACTTCTAATTACTTTCAGTAGCATTGACAGGAAATAGAAATGGAGAGTGTTTTCATCTTCGTAGGGCTTTGTAAGTAGGTGAGAATCATTAATAATTAATGCTCTTATTGTTGGCTACAAATGCTGGTGTTGCCTTGATTCATTACTCTATTAATTTCATAACATAAAGGTAAATTGGAGGCACAGATTGATTTTGGAATAATCACATTCTGAATTAGCTGGATCTAAATCAATGAAATTTATAATAACTTGAAGCCCCACACAGGGAATCTTGGGCTTATTTCTTCCCATATTGCTTTCCTGAGATGTTTCAGAGATGATGGTCAGAGTGTGATATAAAATTAACCCCAGAGGATTCAAGGAATAGGAGTACTTAATTTGATAACATGCTTGAGACAGCCAGGTCTTAATCCCTCTTGGCTCGATTATGAGAGGAAATATTAAAACGGCATGCCTAGCTCCTAATAACTGGATAGGAATAACAGAATCTCAGAGTTGAAAGGGATCACACAGCTGGCATATAGATTCTCTAATATACAATTCATGAGAGGTGAGCTTCCAGTCTCTACTTGGAGACTTAAAGGGATGGGAAGCAAGCAAGGTATACTGGAAGAATTTTGTTCTTAAGATCAGGAGAGAAGCGAATTCAAATCCTAATATAGTAGGACCTTGTTCTCTGTGAATTCAGCACACAAAAATTCAGGTATATGTGACTGACAATTAAAAAAAAAAGGGCAGAAAAATGTGTAAAAGAAACATTTCAATTCCACACTAAATCTACACCATTTTCCAACGTGGCATAAAGTCCTGCAGCAGTTTGCCCAATCACACTCATTCTCACTCTGTGAAGTGTTAGTGTGAGTCATTTACATTGTTTTCCACCAGACATTTGCTTCTGCATCAGTTTTTGTCCAGAGTTCTGGCTTGTAACAAGTCCCATTGCCAGAGCAGTGCTTCTTTTTTTTTTTGTTTCATTAATGCTAGTCAGTTATTAATTATGTCCCCAGAGTAGTGATGCTGGTAGCTCTGATATAGCTGAGAAAAGTCATAAAATGCCCAGGTATGTTCATATAAAAATACTTATTAAATAATGGGGCTTGCTATTATGTGTAATTTTCAAGTCTTTTAACGTTTCTGAGACTCAGTTTTCTTCTCTGTAAAATGGGAATAATAACACAATGAAAGGAAGCAGGGTGTAATGGATAGAAGATAGACTTTGGAGTAAGCAAGTCACTTTATCATCCTGGGACTTGGTTTCCTCATCTGTAAAATGAGAGAGTTGGATTCAATTGTAAGATCACTTTCTGCTCTACAAAGAAGATATGAGTTCAAGTTTCACTTCAGTAATCAATCAACAAGCATTTGTGCACAAGGGCAAGCCATTTACTATTTCTCTAAGACTAAATTATGCATGAATTATGGATCTGGTGGAGGGGGGTTGCATAATGGGAATTCCCTACATAGATGAAATAACAGATCCCTCCTCGATTTCTATAAAAATTAAAATTAACAACTTGTGATACCTATCTTGAAGGAAGGAGGTTGCATGCTCAGTGTTGGATTTGGAGGCAGAGGAATGGAGTTAAAATCCTGTTCATGTTTCTTAGTACCTGTGGGACCTATCTGGGTCTTGGTTGTGTCATCTATAAAATGAGGGAGTCAGACAAGACCATATCGAAGGCATCTTTTAGTTATTAATCTCTGATCTTTTATTTTTTAAAATAATTATACCTTAGTTTATCTTTTTTTAAAAAATCGAGTTCCAAATTGTTATGAGGAAAATATCTTGTAAACCTTAAATTGCTATGTGAATTGGAGTTTTTTTTATTACTAATCTTTTTTGGGATAGTGTTAATTGTTAGGACATTCTCTGTTTAATATTCATCCATGGCTACAATTTTTACCCACTTGGATCTAGTGGAGCAAGTCTAATCCCTTTAAATACTTGAAGACAGATATTAGGTCACCCCCAAGACTTTCCTTCTCTAGGATTAACATTCTCATTTTCTTAAACTGGATCTCATTTGGCATAATCCCTTGCCATAAAGGCCACTCTACGCTGGATGTATTCTATCTATATTGTCATCATAAATGCACAACTCAGCCTGCTTTTATTTGGGCTTACTAATTCTGAATTTACCTATTGGCATGAAATAGCCCACATATTTATGTTTTTTCCTATTTGACTTTGTCAGACATTTTGGCGAAATCTGGATGAGCTACGTTGATGGTATTCCTCTGACTTGTTTATCTAGTAACCTTGTAAAAAAAAAAATGTAAGACCTGGTGATCACTGGCTCTAAAGATGACCAGATGCCATCTTAAATTTTTACAACCTAATTATTTTGTAATATTTTATATAGTTTTTAGTTATAATATTTTAAAAGGAAAGGAGAATATAATGTACTAACTTCATGTTAATAATCTTCATTTCAAATGCTGGCCAAATATTGAATATATTATTGCTAAAAGGATGGTTAGTGAATGTCTAGAAAAGCAAGCAGTAATTACAAAGACCTATCAAGTTTTCATCAAGAAGAATTCATGCTAGAATAATCTGATTTACTTTTTTTCCCAGGTAGAAAAGGGGTGCTATAGATAAAATGATAGCTAAAGGGTATGGTACATATATAAAATTGACTTTGATTTTAATAAAACTTTTGAAAATGTTTCTTTTGGAAAAGATAAAGTTAACAGTCAGTTGAGAATGGCTAGAGCCTAAATTTAGTCATTAATGGATAAAATCAGCTCAGAAGGAGGAATGTAATGTCCCAGGGTTCCATGCTTAACTATGCCATTAATCATTTTAATTTTATATTTGAAAAAGACTCTGACAGTAACATCTAGCTAGAAGATTAGTTAATATATTGGATGACATATTCCAGATCTCAATAAATAGACTGAATCTCATAAGATGAAATTTAATGGAACTAATAATAATAAATAATATTCATTGAGCACTAGGAACTCATTTGATCCTATCACCTCTCCTTTTTAGCAGATGAAGAAATTGAGGCAGAGAGAGGTTAAGTGTCTTACTTTGGGTCACACAGCTAGAAAGTATATGAGGTCAGATTGGAACTCGGGTCTTCCTGATTCTGAACCCACTGCTCTACTACTACAGCATCACCTAGCTGACTGAATAATATAGTCTTATACTTGGATCTTTTTGTGCTCCAACACGCCCTGAGCACTCCACAGTGCTTTGCTGTGTCGCCATCTCAGCCGTTGAACCTTCTTATTGGTTTCTTCCGCCTGTTCCGCTGAAGCAGTCTTCATATCCTTGACCTGAGGATTCAATGAATAAACTCCACAAGTATAATATAGGGAATTATGTGTTTAGAGAGTAGTTTGAAAAGCATCTGTGGGGCTTTAGTAGAGTACGAGCCAGTAGTTGGTCTCACATTTCTGAGCTGTGCACCCTGGGCAGTCACTTGCTTCCAAATGCCTAGCCCTTACCAAACTTCTGCCTTGGGAACCACTACTTAGTATTGATTCTATTATGGAAAGTAAGGGTTAAAAAAAAAGATAAGCCAGTAGTGTGACATGGTGGCCAAAAAAGCTCACTCTAGTGTTTTAGGTTACATTGAGAAAGGTCTAGTGCTTGGATCTAGTGAAGTGATAGCATTGCGATATTATATCCTGCTTGAACCATTTGTGAAGTATCATGTTCTATATATGATGCCACATTTTAGGAATTGTTTTGACAAGCTGGAGAGGGTCCATTCAGCCTGATGAAAAGGATGAGGCCATGACATACGAGGATGAATTTAAGTAACTGGGGATGCTTAGCTTGGAGAAGAGAGTAGTAGAGGACAATATGGTAGCTGTCTCCAACTTTGGAAGGACTGTATGCAATCACTAGAAGGCAGAACTAAGGGAATGGGTAGAAATTAGAGAGGAAAAATAGTTTTTTTTTTAACAGCTATACCTATCCCAAAGTGGAATGGATTGCTCCAGGAGGCAATGGGGTCCTCCTCAGTGGAAGTTTTCAATGAGAGGCTGCATGATCACTTGGATATATTATAGATGAGATTTTTTTTTCCTTTTAAACTCTTGCCTTCCATCTTATAATCAATATTGATTCTACAGCTAGGCAATGGAGATTAAGCAACTTGCTCAGGGTCATACTACTAGGAAATGTTTGATGTCAAATTTGAACCCAGGACTTTCTATCTCTAGGCTTGGCTCTCAATCCACTAAGCCATCCAGTTTCCCCCTGGAGATGAGATTCTTGTTTGGATATGGATTGAACAGGATGGCCCTTGATGTCCATTACAGCTTTGAGATTCAGAGGGATTAAGGTTCAAGCTTTGGGGCTTAGTCTTGGTGAAGAATTAGAGATGCTTTCTTTCTCTTATGTGATTAGGAAGGAAGGAGGGCAGTTGGTCAGAAATCTTAAGGAAGAGAAGATGGGGGATAGTTTCCAGAAAATTCAATTAAGCTCACTGGCTTAAAGTTTGTATACTGTACCTTTCCTATCCTTTTTGGAAAAGTGGGGCATTTGCCTGTCCTTTACACAAATTATAGAACTTGGTAAATAGATGGCTTGTGAGAATTTAGGATGAAAATTGGTGACCATTAAGAGGGAGTGGTCACCAAGCCTTCCATTTATGACATGTATGCACATTTGGGGGTTTTCTCTTTCAAAGATAACACTTGTAATGAAAGGACAGGCTTAGAAATTGTTTTAAAGAGTCTCTGTGTCATCAGTTAAAAAACAAAACAACAAACACCATAACCTCCTCCTTTCATGCTTCATCTCCTTCTCCTTTGACGTGCCTAAGTTCACACCAAAACAAAGGGTTCTTTTTTTTTTTTTTTGGATGTGGAGACGGAATGAACTGGAAAGAAAACCACAAAGGATTCATTATTTCTTTTTCCCTTTTCCAATCTGTTTAATGCATCTTCTGCAAGAAGTCTCAGGCAATTATTTTTTAAAAGGCTCACTTGTTTAGCGTGCTGTATTCCTGCCTTAATTCTTGTCCATTATCAGTGGGAAGGATCAGGAAAACAGTAAATTGAACTAATGTTTTGAATGCTTGATGAATTAAGAACCTGAAGGCTGCCTTGCTGTAAATACTGAAGTTTTTGTATTTTCATACCAATGGAAACCCCAACTCTACTGACAAGTCAAGATTTGCTTTTGTAGCATGTTACTAAGTAACTGGGACAGACTGTGAATGCCACTTTGTCAGAGGAACAAAGAAATAGGAGTCTCATGCATGAAACCTTTCATGCTGAGATTTCAAATTCCATGCTGGGGATGAAGCCATTTCATGTTCTGCCTCAGAAATGTAACTTCAGCAGTGATTAGCATAAATTAACGTTGTGCGGCTCATTGGTTATTCAGTTATTTGGTTACCGTGTTATAATATGGAAAGAAAGAGTACTCAGATGCCTTTTGACATTATTTCTTGGCTAATTTCTTTTCCAGGAACCTCAAATCCGCCTCAGAGAAATGTGAGGATTAGTTTTCTTTATAGCTAAGTGCCAGTTTACTATATCCACTAACACCACAACATATATTTTCAATTTTTGCTAAAAGCCTTACTTACTCATTATGACTAACTTGCATATGTGGCTGCATGCAAATTTACAAGACTGGGCTTAAAACTAATCAGTTCCATGAATGGTATCAATTGTTTGCAAAAACAGAAAGGAAGAAAATCTTCGACATGGGGCCATTGAAAGGAAAACCAACACTTTTTTGTAACTTTCCAAGGTCTCTAAAATAGGTATTGGTTTTTTTTTTATCTCCCCAAGACCTAGTTATCCAAAATATCTGTGTTCCCCCTTGTGATTCTATGGATATAATTTCTCACTAGTGTGTTATCATAGTGCTCTGTTCCTACTTTCCACCTCTTCTCTCTCCCATCCTATCCCCCCAATGAGTCCCACTGAGGATCTTTCCCTTCTTATTCGGTAAAACTGACCTTCTTCTGTATCCCATTTGGCCCTAGCTAGCTATCATGGTAGCACTGATTCAGTAAACTAATATCTACTAAAGAGATAATGATCCGTGATCACTAGTGACAGCCACCATCATTCCCCTCCATTGATTAATTGTCTAACAATAAAGAGTACACCAACTCTAGGCTTTCTTAACCTTTTCTGATGACATGGACCACTTTGACAGCCTGGTGAAATCTACATACGAGTCCCTTCTTAGAATAATGTTTTAAAATACATAATATAAATGTATAGGGTTATAAAGAAAAGCAATTAAATTCATATAGAGTTTTCAAAATATATTTTTAAAAAGTTCATGGGCCCTTGGTTAAGAATATTCATGTATTTGTAACAGCTTGTCAATAATTTACTTATTCTATACTCCCTCTTGACCTATGGTTCTGATGATTGCACATTCAGTAATATCACTGTGTGTGTAAACTTAAAAGAAATTGTCTTTATTTTATGTCAACAACAAATTTGCACATAAGTTTTCCAAAGTTACATGATTCATGGACCCCTCTCCCCTCTTCCTCCCAGTGTTGACAAGCAATTCTACTGGGTTATACATGTATTATCTGTGTGTATACTTAAAAAAAATTAAAACCCTCACCTTTATCTTGGAGTCAACACTGTGTATTGGCAGGACCTCAGACAGGAAGTGTCTGAGGTCACATTTGAACCCAGGACCTCCTGTCTCTAGACTTGACTCTCAATGCACCAAGCCACCCAGCTGCCCCCTGTGTGTATACTTTTAAAAATATTTTATAGAATTATAGAGTCAATTTGTCTATAGAACTGCAGGTTCTACTTTAAAAATTTTAAAACATTTTGCATAAATATTTCCATATCCCTGAGTATTAGTCTTTTTGTTTTTAAATATTCGTTTGCTTTCTTTTTTCCATTTAAATTTATTTGTTTATTAGTTACATTAAATTTCCAATGTATCTCCCCCCATGTCCACACTAGAAAAGGCATTATCTGTCTATCTATCTATCTATCTATCTATCTATCTATCTATCTATCTATCTGTCTGTCTGTCTGTCTATCTATCTATCTATCTATCTATCTATCTATCTATCTATCTATTTTTCTATCTATCCATCCATCCATCCATCCATCTATCTATCTATCTATCTATCTATCTATCTATCTATCTATCTATCTATCTATCTATCTATCTATCCATCCATCCATCCATCCATCCATCCATCTATCTATCTATCTATCTATCTATCTATCTATCTATCTATCTATCTATCTATCTATCTGTCTGCCTGTTATCAGTCTGTCTATCTGCAAAAAAACTATATTGTGCATGTTTCTTTTTATCAGTTCTTGTTCTAGAAGTGAACTTTTATGACCATTGCATTAATGTACTACAGCCATTCCCCAATTGTTAGTTACTGAGCTTGTTTCCATTTCTCTATTATTACATAGAAAACATGTTTATACAGGTCTTTCTTTTCTTCTTAATTACTTCTGTGGAATATATTCTCACGGTCACAAATTTTACAACTCTTAATATGTATCAACTCATTTCTATAGTAATTTAAGGTTTGCAAAATGCCTTCCTCAATAGCTCAGGGAGGTGGGTTTTATAAGTATTATCACCTCCATTTTACTGATGAGGAAACTGAGGCTCAGAAAGGTAGGATGATTTTTTCCTAAATCACAGCTACTTTCAGAGCCAGGAAATGAGCTCTGGTTTCATCTAGTTTTAGTTCCAGCACTTTTTCCATTACATCATGCCTCGTACCTAGTTAGCATTTCTATTGGCAATGTATGAGTGCAACTTTCCCCGTAGGAGAAACCCAATATGAATTCTATCATTTTTTACTTATTTTTCCAAATGGATCGATGTAAGTACATATAGTATTGGCATTTTAATTGCAGAATTAGCAGAGGCAAGACTTTAACATAAAGGAATTAATCTATAATGGTAAATTTCATTCAGGGGTTTGCTGGTAAATATTTAACAACTAGCTCTTAGCGAGGGGAAGAACGCTTTGCCCCACTCAAGTTTAATCTCTATTATTGACATTTTCTCTATCACTTTAAGTCTAGACAATCAAGAAAGCAACAAATCAAGCAAACAAATCAAGTGATTTGTATCATTTGATGATTTCTGAAGTGTAAACGACTCATGGTGAAATTTGAACAGTTGCCTCCACTATTCAGCATACTCTGTCATGACTTCAGGTATCTCATGAGGAATTCCTTAGCGAATCGGTAGGAAGACTTCTTGCATCTTTCAAGGGAAGGGCATTGAAGATGGGTTGCGGCACTTTTCAGCATGATCAAGAGCTAGGAAAATTCGGTTACTTGATAGGGAGAGCTGAAAAATGGTCCTGTACGACTAACTTCTAAGAAAGTTCTCATGCATAGGCTTTGCTCCCTTATCTGCCCTAACGTAACAAGTTCAAGCTTAATTCCCTTGAGTAAGTGGCTAATTGTTGTAAACTCAGATCATAATATAACCCCCAGATGACTCTGGTGAGCCATGAAGGCTCGCCTAACAAACCGTGAATGATTCCTGAGTGGAAAGCTCTGCCTTCGTCAACTTAGGGACCCAGTTCTCCCTTCTTTCTTGAGGGAACAACTCCGTATCCCCACCCCAGTGAGAACCAGAAGATGCTCCATTGGAAAGCATCTGTACTCTTTTTAGCCCTGACGAATAGATGGGAGCCTTTTTGGTCTTTGGACGGAGTACTACAGTTAGCATGAGTCCCACTTTATGAAAGAATTAATAAGGAATTGCTGAAGGGGGAATAAGAGAGATGAGAAAAGAGATGATATTAGATATCAAAATGTGTTTTTAAAATATCAGAACAAAACCAATTTGAAATCCAATAACTAGAGCATACTTATGAATGGCAAGTGAATGATTTTTGAAAATGAGCAACCATCTTGGGTTTAATTAACCACAAGGAAATGAGATGGCTGCTGCCTAGCTGTTTCTTGAAAGGGACTTCGTAGTGGAAGAAATAATGGATATTCCGTCCACTCTGACACCGTCCTCTCACTAAGAGCCTGTTTTTAGTCTTCCTCAGTTTATTGAATGCAAAGAAAGTACGTAGTGGAACACTGCAGCAGCAATGTTCATTCTGAGGCAAAGCTGGGAGAATGGCAAACTTTCCCATTGAGGTGCCCTTACACTTCCATGGATGATTAACTCTAAACAAAATTAATGGGGCAGCTTCTCTCCACCAAGCTGTGTCCCATTTTGGTTTGGGTCATATTGCAAATTCAAAGAAGACCAGGAAGAGGCAGGGTTGCTGACTCAGTTTTCCCCGCCATCTTTTGTTTTTAAAGAAAAGTGTAAATAATTAAATAAGGACGCTGTATCTTCGTGAGGTTCACATGTCAAAGCACATCAATTTGTCTCCACTTTCTGTAGTTGCAGGTGCAGATCGCAAAGGAACTTGTTGAAGTGAAACAGGACATTCCAAGTAGTAAGGGAAGGGGTTAATCCAGACATTAGATTGAAGCAACAATGGAGGTCTTTATGCTATCCCTTAGGAAACCTGGGTGAAGCAGATGTCTTTCTTTTCCTGTAGTTTGAGCCTCTTTGAGTCTAGAATAGTTAAAAAAAAACACAACATATTTTGCTCTTCCAGCAAGGTTGCTGAACTGCTATGCACATGACATGTAGGACAATGGTTTTTGTCCTTTACTGAAAAGTGAAAAGGATTTAGATTTATTTTACTTCTAAAAGGTCGCCTTTGTAAATAGGTGAGGACTAAATTGGGTCGTGAGGTGGCCCAGTGGAAAGAGTGACAAATCTAAAGTCAGGAAGACTCATCTTCTTGAGTTCAAATCAAGCCTCAGACACTAATTAGTTATGTGACCCTGGACAAGTCACCTAACCCTATATGTGTTAGTTTCCTTGTTTGTAAAATGAGCTGGATACTGGAATGGCATTTAACTCCAGTATTTTTGCCAAGAGAACCCTTAAAAAGGGGGTCATGAAGAATTGATGGAAAGCACAACAAATGGATATGAAGACAAGTTTTACCCACTAGCTCCACACTGGGGTCAAGTTAGAGTTTTTGAGGACTAGTATTTCATGTAAAATCACTATCTTTAACATTTTTCTGGGAAACTGAAATGGTGCATCTTGTCCCCAAAGATACATAGATATAGATTCGATTTCTGCCATTTAATTAGCTGCATGTCTTTAGGTACACCACTAAATGATTCTGGGCCCTAATTCTGTAAAACAAGCAGTTAGCTAAGTTGGGCCCTCCTTGCTCTAATATTTGTGCACTTTGATCAAATCAATATTACCCTTCCTGGAAAGAACATGCCAAGAAATTTTCTCATGATTCCACAGATTATTCCTGCAATTTCCTAAACTAAGCTTACCCTAGTATGGCCAGCACTCTCATATATGTCCTCTCTTCCTAATAGAATGTAAGCTCCTTGAGGGAAGGAACTGCACCTCCTTTGTTCTTGAAAACTGTAAGTGATTAATAAACAGAAGCAGAAGAAAGTCAAATTATAATAATCAGGAAAAGATTAAGGAATGAAAGCAATCATCTCATGTACAGGTTATTCTTTTTATGAAAAAAGAGCTTGTTTTATGATGTACAGAAAGAGAAATCATGAAGAAATAAAAAAGACCTCAAGGGCTAGAGAGACTTGACTAAGATAGATTCCAGAAGAACTTCTTACAGTCTCAGGAGTAGCAAAGATGGAAGACATATCCTGATTATCAAACATTGAATTAGTGTGTCCTAAGAGGGAACAGCCAAGTTCCAGAAGCTTTCCTAAAAGAGAAGTTCTCTTCTCACTCCAATTCATCTTCTAAAGCAATTTTCCTAAAATGCAGGTCCAATCATGTTACTCCCTTACTCAATAAACTCCAATGGCTCCCTATTGTCTCCAGATCAAAAACAAAATGCTCTGCTTGTTGTTCAAAGTTCTTCATTATCTAGCCCCCTCCTGTCTTTCTAATCATCTAACATTTTACTTCTGAACACTCTTCAAACCCATGACAGTGGCCCTTGGCTGTTTCATGAATAAGATTCACCATCTCTTGTCTCCATGCTTTCTCTCTGGTCATTCCCCCGTGCTCTCTCTGCTTTGACTGCTGAACTCCCTGGCTTCCTTTAAGTCCCAACTAAAACTTGACTTTCAATAAGAAACTCTTAATTTTACTGCCTGCCTTCTGTGAATTATCTCCTATTTCTGCTGGCTTTATAAATATTTTTGGCATGTTGTTTCCTCCATTAGATTGGAAACTCCTTGAGGACAGGGAAAGACTTTTGCCTCTTTTGTTTCACTCATTTCACTCATAGGGTGCCTGGTACATAGTAGTTGTTTAATAAATGTTTATTGATTGAAAAGAGAATGGACATTTTTCCTCTTTCAAGGTCATGGTCGAGTGATGAAGGGATGGTGATTCTTTTTTCATTGGCAAGATGGATGTGGGTATAGAGTGGATTGGAGGCATGAGATGAGATGAGATGAGAAATTTGGATCAGGGGACTGAAATGGGGAGGGAGAGTTTTAATCCCAGAAGGGATGGAGTGACATTGAAGAACGTTTACGTATGGCATGGAGGATATGAGATTTCAGGGGGAATTGGAAGTCTTAGTCTGGAAAAAGTCTGCATTGGAAGGGCGAGAGACTATTGTGCCTCCTTGGGCAATTGTTTTTTTTTTTGTTCCAGGGGAAGGAATGTGAGAGTTCCTAAAGGCTACTGGCATTTAGCATGATGGGGAAAAGTTACCTAATAGGGCTTCTTGTTCATGTTATATCCTGAAGGTACTAGGGTACCACTTGAGTTGCGTATCTCTCATCTCTCACGCTGCAAAAGGAGCAATGATGTGGTATTAGGGATAGATACTCAAAAAGAGGACAGAGAAAAAGCCCATGGTGTATACCGGGGGCACAGAGAATGCAGTTTCTGTACAATGTTATATATTTATAAGAAAGGAGAATAGGAGAAAAAAAGAGAATTGGGTAAGATGTAATGAAATTCAGAATTGATTGGTCAATTTTCTTTTTTTTTTCTTTTTAAAAACCCTTACATTTTTAGAATCAATACTGAATATCAGTTCTAAGGCAGAAGAATGGTAAGAGCTAGGCAATTGGGGTTAAGTGCCCAGGGTCACACAGCTAAAAAGTTTCTCAGGTTACATTTGAACCCAAGACCTCTCATCTCCAGTCCTGGCTCTCTATCCATTAAGCCATCTAGCCATCCCTGTGCCTGGCTAACTTTCAAAGCAACATGAGGCAGAAGGAATTTTCAAAATAAGTAGATTGGGTATACAAGGGCTTACTCCATATGACTTTGCCAGATAAATCCTGAACCTGAGCTAAAATAACTTGCACGAAACCATACTTCTGCTGGAAGAGAAGAGAAATAATGAGAACAAAGTAACGGAAAACTTCTTAGAAAAAAGGGGCAGTAAAAGAATGTTACTAGAAATGACAAATTGGTGGGAATGAAGGAAGGGAGGATTTTGAACTATTTATTTGTGTGGCTAAAGCTAAAGATCACAGAAGGAGAAGAAAGGGGTAATTAAGTTTTTTAAACTATGGAGAATTTGAATGTCTGCTAGTTGACCCTAGACAATCTCAGCATACCGGTTTGCCTGTGTTTGGAGACATACCAATTCCTTGGTTTCCTGGTTCAGATAACAAAGGGGCAAAGAATATGATTATAGTCACTCTCTACTGCTGGCTTGGCATCAGAGTTTTAACTACTGCTCTAGGTAACTTGATAAGAGTGTTGAGATTCTTATGGCTTAACCTGCTTTCCTAAGGATTTTAGTTATTCCGGAAAGAGTAAGAAACCTGTGTCAAAACTCATCTCACTAGTAGCCCTTCCAAAAAGAGTTTCAGGACAGTCTTCTCTGCTGGCTTTCTTCCTGTGGCTCCAATCTATCCTCAGATTCCCAGGTAGGTGGACTAAGACCATCCTACTGGAATTATGGGGCAGTTAGGTGGCACAGTGGATAGAGTGCTATGCCTGGAGTTGAGAAGACTCATCTTTTCGAGTTCAAATCTGGCTTCAGTCAGTTACTACCTATATGACCCTGGGCAAGTCACATAATCCTTCTTGCCTCAGTTTCTTCATCTATAAAATTAACTGGCAAAGGAAAAGGCAAGCCACTCTCCAATATCTTTGCCAATAAAGCCCCTAATGGGATCATGAAGAATCAAACACAAAGGAACAACAACACTGGGGTTATAGTTGGTGATTTCCTGTCAGGATTTCATGCAAGTAATGAGGTTATAAATAGACTTTTGAGTGTCTCCCACACATTTCTGATGCACAATAGTTGGAATTTTTTGCTCTTATTGTTCTGGTGAATTGACTCCATCTTAGAGTGGAAACTTGCAGAAGGCAGGAATGGCATCTACATAAGGTTTTAGCCAGAGGAACTGTGTTCTTAAACCATCTTCAATGCTTACAACTTCTGTTATCTTGGGGAAATCCCTTAACCTCCCTTGGCCCCCGTTTCCCCATCTTTAAGAGAGGGAGTTGGACTCAATGACAGCTGAGGTCCTTCTTGCTCTGAGTCTATGATCCGAAGACCCCATCGCTGTAGGGCATGATTGTGGTGTCTTAACAAATATGGCTTCCAGATGGAGCTTGGGGATTTTTCATTTTTCTTCTAGATAATGGATCTGATTCACACTGGAACTGATAACAAAGATTTAACTTTAATTCTGACACATGGAGTCTTTCTCCAGTGACAAAAAAGTCAGGGACAATAGCAGGTTTTTCACTAAGATGTTTCTCAGTTATAGAGAGCCAGGAAAAGGGGGGAGAAATGTGAATGAATATTCATTAAGCTTACAAAGGGTTGTTGAACATCAACTCATGAAAAATTTTAGAAAGTAAATATGTAGAAGCCTGGAACCCAGGAATCCCTTCTTCCCCCACCCCCTTGAAATCCAGCCCCCCCCCTAGCATTTCTATATAAATTATGATCTTGCTTTTCTCCCAACTGAAGCATTTGATAAACAGTTTGGGATATTGCTTTGAACTCCAAACCTTGCCTGGTTTGTGCATTCCTAATGAGGCTCTAGGAGCAAGAGTATGAATACATTATACAGTATAATTCATTATCAGCGGGAGACAGGGGTATGTCGCCAATTGAGTCTTGGCTTAAGCTGCAGTCTAGTTCTTTTGTTGCATGGAAACATGGGCTATAGAAGCCAGGGGATTGTTTGTATCAGAAAAATGTCACTTTAAAAGTTGAAAGCATTGGTATACGGAATCCATTAAAATATACATTTAGCCAAACCCAAAGACCTACGTGCTATGATTATGAATTCCGAGTCTAATAAATGATGAAGCTTCTTCAAAGGGACCTCTTCATAGATAATTTATGCCAAGGATGTCTCTTTTCCTGAGTGTTTTGCTCAAGCACTCTAGGAAATGAAAGTGAGGCTGGCTTTGGAAGCATATTATAGGGCCAGAGATGTCTGTGCTCAGGGGAAATGGAGTCCTTCTCTACTTTCAGAAGATCTAAAATGTTTATTCTCTCACCTGAGGCTTTTGAAGCAGGCAGAAAATAACCCATGGCCCTTGTTCTTGGCACTGAATTTTTTCATGCTTTGGGCAGACATGAATTGGACCAATAAGAGTTCTCCAATTTTCCTCCCTCCCCCATCCAGATGGAGAATGTGTCTCATAGGTCAACAGCAGGTTACTATCTGTGGGATATGAGTTAGACAAGGGTAGCTTGCAAAAGATATTAAATTTGAAAATAATCTCATTTACTCTGTCATGTAGTTCCCACAGTATTCTCAATATATCTCAAGTTAAAGCATTTTAGTCCATGGTTAAAATGGACTAAAATTAGCAAGCATCTATTTAGCACTTACTGTATGCTAAACATTAGAGATGTTAAAATGAAAGTCTCTGCACTCTTGGAGCTTATTTTCCATCTGGGATATGATTTGTCTAGTTAAGCTGAAGTGGCGACCGAGACTTTACTACCTAACAGAGAGGGGCAGAAAGAGGAATCGGGCATAGAGAGGTGTATGTAATTGTCAGGCAATAGACTATAAAGAGGAAAGAAGCAAGCGGCAAAAAGCAGGTGGTGGTCAGTGTTTGAAGCCCAGGGTCAAGGAGTGACCATATCATAGCATGACTGGGAGTGGAGAATCGTTTGTCTGGAAGGGAATTTCAAACACATTAGAGTTGCTAATTGATGGCAAAGCATCAGAGGAAGACACAGGTGTCAGATAAGCTGAAGAAAAATCAGATCAACTCAGAAGCAGAAAGCATGACAAACTTACAGTTTATTGTTCTCCCCCAACTTTGGTCGGATGTCAAGAACCATTTCAGTATATACCGTTCTAAGCGCTATGGAAACGACGACAAAAACAATCCTCAGCTTCACAAACCTTAATCTAATGAGGCAAACAACAATGTACAAACAAGAAATAAATAGATTCCATATATATCCATGTATTTCACATATATGTTGTATATATATATATATATTACATATCTGCTTCATTAAGGGCAACTAGGTGGTACAGTGCACAGAACACTGGGCTTGGAGTTGGGAAGACTCATCTTCCTGAGTTCAAATCTAGCCTGAGATGCTTATTCAATATGTAATGCTGGGAAAGTCATTTAACACTGTTTGCCTCAGTTTCTTCCTTTGTAAAATGTGCCGGAGAAGGAAATGGCAAACCACTCCAGTATCTCCACCAAGAAAATTGTAAATGTGGTCTTGAAGAGTTGGACACAACTAAAACAACTGAGCAACATATATTTCATATAATATGTATACATATATGAAATATATTTTCTTGTATGTAATATCACATGTGTGTCTGATATCATTTCATGTCATTCTTTTTTGTTGTTGTTTGTCTAACTCTTCATGACCCCATTTGAGATGTGCTTGGCAAAGATATTGGAATGGTTTGCCATTTCCTTCTTGAGCTCATTATAGATGAGGAAACTGAGGCAAACAGGGTTATGACTTGCCCAGGGTCACACAGCCAGAAAGTGTCCAAGGCTACATTTAAATTCATGAAAATGAGTCTTCCTTACACCAGGTTCAGCCCTGTACTACTTAGCTGTATGCATGTGTGTGTGTATGTGTATGTGTATTTGTATATATCATGTATATCTATATTCCTATCTCTATTGATATTAATATCTAGATTTTTATATCTATTTATCTAATTGAAAATAATGAATAGAGGGAAGGCACTAGTATTAAGGGGGTTTAGGAAAAGTCTCTTGCCCAGTGTGAAATTTGGACTCAGAACTGAAGAAAGCCAAGGAAGCCAGGAGGTGGAGGGAAGGAAGAGGAATATTCTAGATTTGGAAGATAGTCAATAAAAATGCCCTGAGATGGGAGATAGTGTCATACAGTGAACAAGAGCCATGTACAAGAGTATATGGTGAAGAGAAAATTATAAAACAGGAAAGGTCTTATAAGGAGTAGGTTTAAAGGGCAATCAAAGCTAAACAGGACTTCATATTTGATCTTAAAGGCAATAGAAAGTTCCTGGAGATGATTGAGTAGGTAAAATTGGTGGGGAAAAGAGTGGCGTAGTAAGACCTTCACTTTAGGAAGATAACTTGGGAACTATCCGCATAGAGATAATTGAATCTGTGACTACTGATGAAAATACTAAGCAAGATAGTATGGGGAAAACAATAGTTTAGCAAATGTGAAATAGGTGAAAATCCAGCAAAGAAGACTCAGAAGGAAGAGTCAGACAGTTAGGAGAAATAGAAGAAGGAAATGTTATAACTAAGGAGAAAAGACTATCAAGGAGAAAAGGGTTATTAGCAGAGAAGTCCAAAAGGGTGAACACTGGGAAGAGGCCATTGGATTTCTCAATGAAGAGACCGTTAGTAGTTTTGGAGAGGGTAGTAGATGAAGTTGAAGGCCAGACTATTGAGTTGAGAGTGATAGGAATGGAAACAAAGGAACAAAAATTGGTGACAATTTCTTCAGGAGTTTAGCTATGAAAGCAAGGAAGATATATTGGAAGAGAACTAGCATGGAGGGACAGATTAAGTGAGGACTTTTCCTGAGGATGAACGATACATAAATGTGTTTGTAGAAAATAGGAAAGCAGCCATTAGGAAGGGAGAGATTGAAGATAAATGAGAATGAAGAGGAAAGAGGTGGAGAAGATGTGAGGATCCTTTGTACAAGCAGAAGAGTTTCCCTTTGCAAGAAGAAGGATAACTTCTCCATTTGAGACAGGGGTGAAGGAGGTAATAGTAGGAGAAGCATTTGAGTGATATGAGGGGAAGGTATCAGCCAATGGCCTCAAGTTTTTTTTCTCTAAAATATGACATAAGGTTCTCAGTTGCCTGGGAAGTCATGAGAGTTTGAGGAGAGATGAAAAGGTTTGGAGTGACACACACACACACACACACACACACACACACACACATGTTCTTGTCAGTGCCCTTAAGGCACTCTACCCTCAGATCTTGAGAACCCTCTCAGAAGGGCAGTAAATACTCTATACCATGGTTAGTCATTGACACTTTATTCTAATTTAGTTTTTTTCAGGTTATCTAGTCCTCACCCAGCAGATACTAAGTGAATTAACACCGAGTAGTTAAGTTTTGATGAGGAAGCAGAGGAATAAGGAGGAAAAGTCTGTAGTATTTGAGTAGGAAACCCTGGATATTCCGTGACTTTGTATGATTTTTCCCTCTTCTTCCCCTCCCATGCTTGGAATGCATGCCTTTTCACAGACTTTTCATATCAGCTAGTTGATTGAGTGGACCACCTCCTAGAATTTTGTGTTTATTTCAAAGCTAGCTTGCTTAAATACTATTTCCTACTTGAGGCATTTCCTGACCCCTTCTCCTGACTTCTATTACTTCTCCCCTTCCTCAAGTTACTGTGTATTTATTTTATATTTATTTTTATTTTCTTTCTGTCTCTGTCTCTACCTCTCTCTGTCTGACATAGAGTGACACTTAACAAATGCTGGATCATTGATTAATTGGCTCAAGGGTAAGGAGTTGTATGATGGAGAGTCAGAGACAGAATGCCTCCAGTTGGATCGATGCAAGTCCTGGGTGAAAAAGGTAACTGTCATCTTGATAAAGGATTTTGCAAAGACCTTTCTTTACCAGTGGCCTTCAAACTTATTTGATCATACACTCTCATCAGTTAAAAAAATGAACCTTCATATGCGTTTATGTTAGACACACTGTACTATTATTATAATAACTATGCATATTATAAAGCTTAGATGAAAAGTAGAACCTAAAAACGGATGAGATGAAGATGATCCTAGAATTAATGGAGAGCTACTGGAGTTAATTGCATAGGGGAATGACATATCCAAACCAGAGTTATCCCAAATGGAGTAAACAAAAGAGTCAAACACAACTGAAACTCCTGAACTAAAATAAAATACTAACCATGTAAATGTATGGATTTATGGGACTTCCTGCACCTTTAAGTAATGATTGTGTACAGTGAAATGAGCATTGGTCTTAGAGGCAAATGATTCATAAGTCTTTGACCTTAGCCATCTGCAAAATGAGATCATTATACATTCCAGCTCTAACATTTTTGCTCTCACAATGTTACAAAATTCCCATAATTTCACAACTTCTAAAATTCTTTGATCTTACAATGACACATAATTCCTATAATTTTTCAGCTTTAAAATTCTTTGATCTTGCAATGATACATAATTCTCATGATTTCAGTCTTTTTTTCTTTTCTAAAGCTTCTTACTACTACGAACTCAGCTATATGTTGTTCAAACTAATATTAACATTTTAGGATTACTGTTTGACAGTGTTCTTTCTACTCTTTAGGTTACTTAATGATCAAAATGGAAGGTTAGCAGAAAGGGCTCTGGAATGATGATACATCCACCCAGAAAGGCCCAAACTTGAGATCCTTTGTAACATAACGCTGACTTATTTAAGGACTCCATGAAAAGAATTTGTCACAGATAGTAATGGTAACAAACATTATCACAGTAGTGATTTCTGCCAGTCAGAAAATCTTATAACAGATGGTATTTTCCTTGTGCATGTTATCAAAAGATGTTGTTGCTTAGGACAGCTGCCACCCAGTATCCCCTTCCCCACCAAAAGGAATGCTTTTTTCCTACTCCAACTAAAAAATAATCATTCCCTGCTTGTTTGCAGATTACTGAGGATTTAGCGGTATCTATGCCTTCTGTATCTTGAGTTCTCTTCCTGGGTTCTCTGAAGAACTTCTTAAAGTAGAAAATAATGTTAGAAATGTAAACTTTCTCCTGGGAAAGTTTGTCTGCTAATCATGTAACCATGGAAAAATATTTATAAATAATTAAAAAAATAAATAAAAAAGAAAGTTTGTCTGCTGACATCACTGAGTGGTCACCTCTTTGAAAATTTTCCTTCTAAAAAGATGAAAATATAATAAAATTAAAGGAAGGAAGGACATGCAAGGAAAACATTATGAAATGAACTCTGCACTATTCCCTGATAATAGCATTCATTGCCCTTTTTGGAGTATTACCATTCAAACCAGTTAGCTCGTGTTAGCCATTGCTAATAACCTTTTCTGTAATTACTGACGTGGTTGTTCATAGCAAAAGTTACTCAAAGGAAGGAAGTCAGGCCCTAAAATGAAGCTATGGAGTGCGTTTTGTATTGTATTTCCTTTGTGAGTGTGGGCTTGGTTGGATTGGATTAGAGCATCCCTCATGGAGATTGCATGAAATGAAGGCATCTGTCCCATAGAGAATTTGCTAACTTCCTCAGCGACTTGAGCTTCTCCCTTTTTGATGATACAACCAATCCTAGGTAGTCCTGTAAAGGTTTCCCTTCTTCCAACAGCTGAATCTGAGAAGGCCGTCAAAACTTAGCCAGAGAATTGGCCACTAAAGTCTAGAAAAGCGAACCACTTAGTAGACCTTAAATGGAGTGACCCCATGCTCTTGACTTTTTCCCTTTTCTGTCTAATTAGTCAGGACTCTTCAAGCTTCTCCCTTTTCCTGTCTAGTTAGTCAGGGTTCTTTGAGCTTCTCCTTGACTTCTCGTAAGGGCATAGAAAGACACATCCTTTTCCATACCCCAGCAACATGGTGGCTGTGAGCACTTGGCAGCCAAAGCACATGTTGGCTTAGGAAAACCCCAGAGTAGATCTCAAAACCCCAGTTAGCTCTTCTTTGTGTCCCTCTATTGAACCAGGAAAACTTAGATGACTGAATAGCCATCCTAAAGTAGACCTTTCCAACCTTGGAGTCAACCTGGTCAGTTTGAAAAGTTCAAGAGCTCCTGAGTCCTCAGTTCATGCAGGTTTCATTTTAGAAGAAGCCCCCAGAAGATTTTACATCAGTTCTTGGAGATTACCACCAACAGGAAGATGATACTAACCTCTGGCCTGGCTTTCCAGGAGATAGGCACCTTGAGGAAATTATTGGAACAGTGGGGAACCAATGGTGAAAGCCAAATGCCAATTCAGCAGATTCACAAAATGCTTTATAATTTGATGCTTTGTGTAGCAGTCTCCCAGAAGAGTATAGGCGTGGCTATCAATTATTACTGCTTTTTGTGTAAGTTTTTGTTAATGTGTGCTTGTGAGCCTCTTGTGTTAAGGATTTCTTTTGGGTGGAGTTAATAAGTAGCTGTCCTTTTGCTGATTTACACTGCACATTGAATACTTTCCCTTTATCAATTTAAAGGATATATTAGCCAAAATTATGTTTTCAGTAATTTTCCCTGAGATGCAAGAGTTGGATATGTGTGAAGATTTAGAATGGGTGAGAAAAGAGTCTGATCCTTCTTGCTAACCAGTAGTAGCCAGGAGAAACCAAGAGTCCATGAATTAAAAAAAATATTTCTCTCATATTTCAATATAATTGGTTTCCTTTACCATCTTATGTATTTTATTTTAGGTATTTAATGAATGACTGAAAAGGGATCTTTATTGGACTGTCAAAGTGGTCCATGATACAAAAGAGTTTATGAAGGCTTCTTCCCTAGAATTAAACCTTAATGGAGTGTGTGAATTCACAGCTGAGAGAACCCCTTTATTTGAGAAGGAGAAGCCAGCCCACTTAAGACTCCCTGGGTTCAACATTTGCCATTTTTGTTAAACTGGGAATGGAAAGATTTCCAAGTGGGTAGAAATGAACTCTGCTATGATTCTGTCATTCTGATGAAAGTGTTTATACAGTATATCTTGTAAGTACCATTAAATTGAAATAGCAGGTAGGAGATGAGTGGGAGGGGGCAAAGGGATGGAGTTTGGGGCCATAAGATTTATTTGGACGAAACAAACACAATTCCTACATTGATTTTAAGAACAGGGTGGGGGTGGGGGTGGGGAAGAACATGGGGAGTCAAAGCATTAGTGACAGCTGCTCAAGAATCTGAGGACAATAAGAACTTGTAGGATGATACCCATGGTGCCCTCTGGTGTTAAATGGTGTACATCAGATAAGCATAAACAAAAAGTTATACTTGATTTGTAACTATTTACCCTTAAATAACAATGTCAGTGCATTAAATGGCATAATTTTTAAGTCTCTCCTTTCCTCTATCATAATTCTCTGTCCATTCATTCCATTTGTATATTTAGTTTTCCTTTTTTGTGGTTGTATTTACTATATGCTCTTATTTGTCTGCTTTCTTTTTTATTTCAAATTATTTCATAAAGATCATTCCAGATTTCTTCTTAGATTTCATATTTGTCAGTATCAGTGGCATTAGAGTATTTTATTACACGAATATACTTCAATATGTTTATTTTCCTAATTTTGTTTTTTTAAGTACTTATTTACAATAAATGATATTGCTTATGTGAAAATCTATGAACTCCCTTTTAAAAAAAATTCAGAGTATTATCAAACAGCAAAATTATTGGGTCATTGTTATAATTATTTTTGTAGCTTTCACTGCAGACTGTCAAAAAATTCTACAAATTTGCAATTCCATCAACAATGACTGCAACTAGATGAAGTAGTAGATAGATACTGAATTTAAATATAGCCTCAGATACTTATTAGCTATGGGAACCTGGGCAAGTCATTTCACCTCTCTCTCTGCCTGTTTTCACAACTGTAAAATTGGACTAATAATAGTTCCTAACCTCCAGGATTGTTGTGAGGTAATATTTATAAAGCACTTAATACAGTGTCTGGTACGTAGTAGACACATAATAAATGCTTATTCCTTTCTCTTCCCTGTAACGATACCAGCATTTTCTTTGGAAACAATTAGTCTTGCAAAGTTTGGTGAGTATATGGAAGTATGCCAGAATTGTTTTAATTTGCATCTCTTTGATTATTCATAAAGTTGAATATTTTTCAAGGCATTATAAATAATTGTATCTTTTGAAAATTGTCTTTTATTTTATGCACTAAATAAATATTTACCTTTGTTAAATTTTTAGAAAGCCCTTATGTATTTTAGTTGTAAAAGTTTTACATTTTTCATAAATATTTTTATCTATTACTTTTTTCTTTTAATAATATTTTTGTACAGATTTTTTCTTAATTTGACATTATTAGACATCTATCTTGTCCTTAATAATTCTGTTGTTTTTTAATTTAAAATTTTAATTAAAAATTTATAAACAAGTCATATTACATTTCCCCCTTTTATATATAAAGTTTTTATAGAATTATAAATCTGAAGCTTGAAGAGATCTTATAATGAAGTCCCCTCATTTTACAAATGAGGAAACTGAAGGCCAGGGAGTTTAAGTGATGTGCCCAAAGTCACTTAGGCTGTAATGTCAGAGGTAGGAATTTGAAGCCAGATGCCCTACCTCCAGCTCTTTCCACATTGCTTTGTTCTTTCCTGCCAACAGGGTTCCCTAAAGCATTTCTTAAATAATGACTCCTTTATTCAGTGTTGATTTTTTATAAACCAACCAAGCACTAGTTTTATGTATGTGTGTGGTTGGATTTTTGGTATCTCTATTTCATTTTTCCATTTTTCTGTTTTGGGGGAGATTTTTTGCTGAAATGCTGAAATATCAGATTTGATCCCAACAATATTGCTATGTTTTAAAGTCTAGGAATGCAAGACTAGCTTCTTTTAAAAACATTTTTCCCACTTTGTCTCTTATTTTCAATGTATTTAATAAAAATATTGCCTAGCTGTATGAAAGAATTCCTTTATGTTTTGATTGATAACATCTTAAATATTTCCTAATTTGGGGAATATTATAATCTTTACCTCGTTAGTCCAACCCATCCATGCACCTGGGACATTCCTTAGATCTTTATTGCAAACTTTATAATTTCATACTTGGATTTTATACAGACCATTGTATTTCTCGTTAATTTAATTCTCAGATATTTTGAATCTTGTTATAAATAGGATTTTAATGTATATTTTTATTATTTAGCAAAAATTATTTTTATGAATCTATTTATATACTGGTTAAACTTACTTATCATTGTATTAATTTTTGGTTAATTTAATTTTCTTAGGCATGATAGGTCATTCATAAATAATGACATCTTTGCTTTATTATTACCAATGTTACTCCCTCTAATAATTTTTTCTTGATATAAATTGTAATTGTCAGCATTTTGTATGTTGATTAAAAGTAATTAAAATAGACATCCTTCTTTTATAGCTGTTTTAGTGGAAATATGTTTCATTTCTCCATTGTGTATTATGTTGGTAGATACTTTAAGGCCCAAGGTAGATGCTTTTTTTTTTATAGGAAAAAAAAAGTACTCTGTTTCTCTATTGAGGCTGTGTGTGTGTGTGTGTGTGTGTGTGTGTGTGTGTGTGTTATTATTTGATAACTTGTATTCTTTAGTCCTTAGATTTTTTTTAAACTTAAATGATTGATTTATTGTTGTTGGTCTAGTAACATATTTATAAACGCAGTAGTGGAAAAGGGAGGAAATGAATAGGGTAGAAATAAAAAGCTTCCAGTAGTGTGTGGATTTGAAAGTAACAGATTGATGAACAGAGCTAGTTACTTCCTTTTGGCTATCTATCCCATCTTATTGTGAGTAGAGCCAGTCATTCTTCCCACTGTCCTTCAGGCATGGCTTTCTGCTTTCTCTTTAGTCAATGCCCTTATCTCTTCCTGGATGTAGAGGTGTGGAAGTGGATAGGATGAATTTCCTTTCAAACTTTCCTAGAGAAAGAACAATGGTAAACAATGTCCAAGTGACCACCTCCTGTGCCAACTCCAGTTCATCCAACAACACACACAAATCTCCAAAGCTAATAGGGATCTAGATATTGAGCCACATTTACTTATTCTTCTCTGCTGTGTATGTTCTCTTCTTTTTTGGTGTGAATCAAAATCTCTTCATCTCAACCTCTCAGCTAAAACGGTCCCAGCAATTAGACTCTCTTTATATATCATAATATAAAATCTACTTCTCTCTTCTGTATATTCTTACCATCTAATTTCACCTTTCTGGGCTGCATAATTCCCCAGAGGTATACAAAAACCATTTTTCAATGAATGGCCACATTGTCTTAGAGAAATTAGTTTCTTCTAAACCAATTGTGAAATATAGAGCAAAATGAATTCTCAAGCTCTCCCTTGAGAGGATGAGAGATTGAGAATTCCTTTTGCCTTATAGTTATTATGTATTTTTATAAGGGAAGCAGAAGATGAAAGAGCAGAAATCACCAGGTTTTGACTCAACAACACAATGGGTCCATTATTCCATATCCTCTCTGTAGAGCATCTATTTAGTCTCTGTACATTCTCTGTATCTGTGTCACAGAATTTCCTCATTCCTCTGAATTATTACAACTCTTATGTTCTGATTCTTATGACAGGGCTGACTTCTTTGTCTCTTCCTGTCCCAGAAGCAACTCTACTTCAAATTCTTGGGTCTTCAGTGCTGCTACTGGAAAAGCCTGTTTTAGCCCCAGTTTCTCCCTGGGGTGTCCCATACTCACCCCCCCCACCTTGCTCTGTTGTATTGCCTGTTTCTCATTCTCTCTTAGGGAATAGGAGAGGTTGAATCCTTTAGGGCTCTATTAGAGAATTCTTTCCTACCACTGTATTTAAGTTTCCACCAACATCTGGTCATGTAGGAGACCATCTATTTCCTTTGAGTTTTCTAAGTTATTTGAATGTAGCCATTTGTGTTACTTTTTAATATTATTCTTAAAAATTTCTTTTCATTGTGATTTCCCTTTTTCCATTTCAAACCATTCATTTTCATTTCTACTTTGTAAAAAAATTCGAATGAACAATAATATGAACAAAAGTTATAAGACTCTATGGGAACAGAAAAAAAATCTATGAAATAATGGTTGAGTTAAAGAGGAAACCAGGATAATGATACTAAAATATTTAAAAGACCAAAAATAATACCACATATTAAAGTCTATGGAATATAGCCAAAGCTCTTCTTAGAGGCAAGCTTATTTCTCTGTCTCCTTATTAATAAGAAAGGAAAAAATAAAATAATGGATTAAAATTGCACCTAGGAAGACAAAACAGTAATAGTCCACATAAAAGTTAAAAAAAAAAGAAATCATAGCATTCAGAGGAGGAATAAAATAGAAAAAAAATAGTCAATAAGCATTTTAGGTATCTATGTGCCAGGCATTGCATTAAGGGTTGGTGATACCTGGAAAAAATGAGAGCCCCTGGATCCAGGTAGCTATTGAGGAGACAATATGTATAAAACAATAAAAAAACTTTTTTTCTGTAAAGGCTAACAAAACTGAAAAACCATCATCAAATTTAATCAAAGGAGAAAGACATCTCAATTCAGCAAAATAAAAAATGAAAAGAAAAAGGTCATAGAAAACCCATATGATAGTGATTACTCTGGCCCCCTACTGCCTGAAGGCTGTCTCAGTTACATTTCCATCTCTCTACCTCAGGGTTCTCTGGTACCCTTGTGTGGGGGCTAGAGGAGTAGGGTGTCTCTCCTCTCTGTCATTGGCTCAAACCCTACCAATTATGTTCTCTTCAGGTTTAAGTGTCCAAGCACCACAGGTCTATTTAGCCATTTAAAAGTCAAATTTGCTTTCACAAAGAAATGTTTACATCAAAGATATAACAAGAGAGAACAAATATACCAACATTTCACCGCAACACCTGGTGGACTATTATTGTCCCTACATCATCTCAGTTTCTGGGGAAAGGAGGGAGAATAGGCTAACATCTTAACTCGTTTCCTAGCATTTGTCCTACCTAGTTCCAAATCCAGAAGATGGAAGTGGGGAATGTGCCCCAAGACTTTGGACTCTCAAGGATTCCCTACTAGGTTGGTTACACTTTCCAGCCTGGAATTTTGTGCCTGTCCCCATGGTTGACGTTCTCCAGTTAGGACTTTGTTCCTTGTCCCTAGAACTGAAAAGGACATATATTAAAAAGAGCAAAACTTCAATTCCTTTTCTTGGGGCTTTAGAGTCTAAGTGAAAGGGGAAGCAGAAGGGGAAGGTATCCCTTCTCCACATGGCTTACTACAGGTTTCCTTGATATGAGTGAATGAATCCTTTTTATCTGAGTGACACAAAAAAGAGAGTGACTATGTTTTTGAAATCAAGTAGGTTTAAAGATGTTAAAGAAAGTCCCTGACATCTCTCATGTGGTTGCCTACATCTTAGGTTTTCTGGGTTTATTCCAAAGTCTTATTAGACACAAAAATAATTAGGAACACCACTATGAAAACAACACAATTCTAATAAATCAGAAAATGTAAAAGAAAGATGATCAATCAATTGGCAAGTCAATCAATTGGTAAGTGATTTCTAGGTATCAAACATTGTGCTAGGCACTGAGTTTATGAGGACAAATATTGGAACTGTCCCTATGTATAATAAGAAATTTAAAATTTAAATAGATAAATCTAAGAGAAAAAATTAAAACAAGTTATTAAAATGTATGCTCAGTGGACAGAGAACCAGATTTGGAGTCAGGAGGACTTTCTTAGCTGTGTGACCCTGGGCAAGTCACTTTGCTTCATCCTTAGTGCATCTTCTGCCTTGGAAACAATTGATTCAAGGCAAAAGGTAAGGGTTGTTTTTTTTTTTTAATACTCTCTCCTTTTTTACCTGCCAAACAAAAGAAGTAAACAAACAAAAACCCTGTTCTAGATGGAGTTACAGTTGAATTCTTTTCAAACCTTCCTTTGCCTCTCAGCCCTAAGAAAACCCCCTCTACTGCATTTCCCTTGTTATTATTAGAATATGCTTTGCCTCCAGTGGAGCATGACCCTATTTATGTCTGAACTCTGAAGACCGAGAACTTGCAGCTACAATGTCTGTTATTCAATTTGGTTTACTTCAACCAACATCATTAAGCATTTACTGTGTGTAAGGCAATGAATGGGCATGGGGGCTAGGAAAGAAATCTTGTCACTAAAGTTTGTTACATTGTTCTGGGAGGGATGCTATGCGTATATCTGCCAGATGGGGGCTCCAGAGACTGCAGACAGAGGACAGCACTTTTCTGATCTAACCCCAAACTGGCACTATATCCAGGAATATCTGAAACCTGAAAATCCAAAAATTCTTGATTTAGGAAAACCTTAGAGGCCAAATACTTGCCCTAGATAGAACCTGGAAGTTCTAGATGCTTTCACTAGTAAGGTTGAACAACTCCCAGCCTTACTGTGTTCGTTGAAGTTTTTGATGAACTCCAGGGATTTCTCAAATACTAAATAAAAGGAATTTTCATCCTAGTGTCCTATTTAGTGGCTCAGGCAAGGTACTGGGTCACCTTTTAATTTATGGATCCAGTTATTATGAGGATAAATTTCTCTAGGAGGTCAATAAGATGACCCTCTCACCCTGCTCCCTACAGCCCTAAAATTGTAGCCAAGGTAACTAACCATCAGATAGTTTGATTCCAATGAGGGATACAAATTATGATAGAATGTGACATTTTTAGTCCTTAAATACTGATGTGATGGAGGATACATCTGATTTGGTAGAACAGTTTTGGTGTACTGTAGCTCTGGTTGGATAGATACAGTCATTCACTTGTCTACACTTATTGAGTAAAGAAAGCACACCCAATGAATCTTGCCTCTGCTCATGGTCAGCCTTATGCCAGAAATGTAAGAACTTTCCCACCTCTTTCTTTCCTCCCAATCCCAACTCGGTCTCTCCCTTGGACAATCCAAGACATATCTGATGGGTAAACAGCTACTGAAGAGTCTCAGAGACTCTAATTCCTTTTTCCTTACTTCATCCCAGGAAGAGGCAGTTCTCAGGAGGATGCCAACATACCCTTTCCTTCCCAACTTGGAGGCCAGAGCACACTGGCTTCCTTTAATCTCACCAGGGGGTCACTGGGTACCTTGCCCTTAATTCTTTCATCCATTACAAAGATCTAAACAGATGAAGGGAGGACCCAGCTCATTTTCATAGCTTGGGGGAGAAACTGTTTCCTCCTGACTTTAGAATCAGACTTTTTAGCCTTTCCTCCAGGAGGGGCTAAGGGAGAAATATTATTTCAATTTCAATATTAATTTTCCACAACTCATAGACAGTTTTTTGAGGTTGAACTGCTAGTTCACTGACCACTGATAAGTTCAGGCTATTTTAGTCTTGGGGACTTCTGCCAAGTTTGATCTGATGATGGCACAGACTACCTCCCATTTCAGTGGTAGTCAAAATGGTTGATAGGTTCCTCCTGTGGTCTAGACCTGTGATCAAAATATTTAATAATAACAAGTCTATGCAAAGGCTCCTGTCATATGCCAGTAAAAATCAACCTGTAGATCCAGTTGAAAAAAACATTTATTGAGGGTTCATTATGTGCAAGGTGCTATGGAGGTAATGGGGATATTAGAAAACAAAAACAAAAATGGGAAAATAACCTCGACCCTTAAGGAGTTTTTACTGCAGCAGGGGCTTGATACTTCTAGACCAACAATATCATAACATCTTTGGGTATGGTATAAGATTAGATTTTGTTGTTCAGATGTTTCTGTGGTTTTCAACTCTTCATGTTCCCATTTGGGGGTTTTCTTGGCAAAGATACTGGAGTGGTTTATCAGATCCTTTTCCAGCTCATTCAACAGATGAGGAAATTAAGGCAAACAAGCTTAAATGACTTGCCCAGGTCGCATAGCTAGTAAGTATCTGAGGTCAAATTTGAACTCAAGTCTTCCTGACTTCTGGCACACATTCTCTCCCCTGTACCTAGTTGCCTCTAATAAGAGATGTGGCATGACCTAATGGATATTTGGAATCTGGATTTAAATCCTGTCATAATTTATTGCCTGAGATGCTCTGGATAAATCTCTAAAACTTGCCATCTCAGATCCTTCCCTATAAAATGGGAATAATTAGATCTCCAACTTCACAGGGCTGTTGATTCCATGAGATAATGTATGTGAAATGCTTCACCTTCCTTAAAATGCTGTATAAACATGAGCTTTCTTTTCTTTTTAAAAACATTATCAGATCCAGATAACTGTCTCATCATTTCACCCATACTTCAAGTAAATATAATGGAAACCAGTTGCTTATTACTGACAGTTGTCTGTATTTGAAGATCAGTCTAAAGTATGTGGGTATTATATTTACATTTACATTTTTCCTTAATGAACACCACCTGCCAAAGCACAATTTCTATATTAGATTTAACAAGCAGAGTTAGGTTTTAAGGTGATGTAAATAAATGAGTAGGTGGTGCAGTGGATAGAGTGCTGGCCCTGGAATCAGGAAGACCTGAGTTCAAATCTGGATTTAGATATTTACCAGCTGTGTGACCTTGGAAAAGCTGCCTAACCCTGCTTGCCTCAGTTTCCTCATCTGTAAAATGAACTGCAGAAGTAATTGGCAAAATACTCTAGCAACTTTGCCAAGAAAACCCCAAACAGGGTCATGAAGAATCAAACCCAACTAATCGACATAAAAAAACCCCAAGCAACTTTTCTCTCTGATTGAGGAAAGAGATCCTTATTAATACCAATGTGGTCATCATTACTTTTGTTAGCAATTGTAGTATTTTATATTTTACAGAGAGGTTAGGCATTTATTAGCTACTGTTAGTTTATGGGTCAACTTTGAAAAGAGTTGTCATGTCAAACTTCAGTCTTCGGTATTGGGAGCTGATAAAAATAGTATTAAAAGAAAGAGAAGCAGACTAGTATAGTGGAGGGAATTCTAATATTATAATAAGAAAGACCTGTGTTCAAATCCTGCCTCAAACATGGTAGCTGTGTGCCCCTAGGCAAGTAACTTAAACCCTTTCAGTCTGTTTCCTCATCATTAAAAAGAGGGGTTGGACTTGTAAGAAGAAATTTAATTCTGTAGCTTTTAATCACTTATAAGGATTCCTCTATAATAATTTGATGTTATAATTCTGTGATTTAAATAAGATATAGCAGGAATAATACTAAAAGCCTCTGCAATGATGAAAGTGCTTGTACACTTCCCCTTTCCTTGTCACACATTCTGGAGGTTGTAACCTCCCTAGATCCAGGATTTCCTGACTAAATCACCCAAGAAGGGGAGGGAGGAAAAGTGGGGGTGCCCGGTTCATCACTCCTGGTGAGACCCCCCTGTTTGGAACACCTTGCCCTCTCATAATCTCTGCTCATTGGGTTAAATATTGTTGAGTCACTGTGGATGCTTATACAATATGTAAGACCTCAGACTCTGGCTCTTAGATCCTGGCTTTTGTAACCCGTGGCTCTTACAGTAAAGCTAGTTTTGTTCAGTTCTATATCCAGTTCTTTTTCTTTTTCTTTTTTTTTTTAAATAAACTTCATGGCTTCCAAGGTCCTTTCCAATTCTGAGTCTCCGATCCTCTAGTTCAAATCTTATGGGTCAAATGTGAATGTTCATTTTTTAGAAACAAGTAGAAATATTATTAGAAGTTGACGAGATAGAGTGGAATAGTGGAGAGTGGACTAGGCTTTGATTGAGGAAGAACCTGGGTTTCCAAGGCCTTTCTTTGACACTGGCTGTGCAACAATGGGCAAGTTTAACTTCTATGAACCTCCATTTCTTCAACTACGAAGTGGAGATAATAATACCTGTGAGGCTCAAATAAATTTTAATTAGGATTACTTTGTCTGCTACATTTCCAATCTTCCCCAAAGGTTTGATATCTTTAGAAGATTGGGGAGTGTCTAGTCTCTGCCATTGACTCAAGACTCTATTGATGATTTTCCCCCTAATTTTAGGGGTTCGAGCATCCTGGTTTCATTTTATATTTTCCCCCAGTTTCATATATTCCCCCAGTTTTTAAACCCTTATCGTCCATCTTAGATTCAATACTATATACAAGGAAGAAGAATGATAAAGGGTAGCCAATGGGGATTAAGTAACAGACAGCTAGGAAGTGTCTTAGGCCAGTTTTGAATCCAGGACCTCCCCTCTCTGGGCATCTTCTCTTTCTAAAAAGAATATTTACTTCAAAGGTATAACAAGAACAAAGAAGCAAATATTTCAGTTTAATACCTGGGAACATCAGCACCCCTCAAGCTCTAAGATGGGGGAGGATCATTGGTTTTATATGTTAGATCTCTTTCTATATAATATTAGTCCCACTAAGTCCCTTATCCAAAACCCCTCTGGGTTTATGTTCTGGGACTCTCCTTTCTCAGAACTGCCTTGTAGAGCTGATTACAACATCCAGCCTGGATTCCTAGCCCAGAGTCTTTGTACTCAAGGATGTGACAACTCTACTCACTGCACCTAGAAACTGAAAAGGAAAACAAAACAATACTAAGTAAAGCCAGTTTCTGGAGGCCCTCAAGCCACAGGGTTTAAGGGGAGAGGATTATGGTCCTTCTCTGCCCAGCTCTTGCCAGATGCCTCTTCATTCCTCAATATCATTGTCAAGGGAAGGGTAGAGGGCTGTTAGCATTGAGAAAGGGAGACAATCAGTTTCAAGCTGGTAGGCTGGATTTCTTTGAGTATTTTATTAATTAATTTATTTGTGGATGACATTAAAATTCCCAGATATCTCTCTTCCTCCACCTTTCTACTCTCCTGACTAGAGAAGGCATCGTTTGATGAGAAGATACATGTATGTGTCATCTTTGTCTTTCTTGTTTCTATTTATCAGTTCTTTCTCTGGAGGTGGACGTTCACAAGTTATTCCTCAAACATGAATTCTGTAGTTATATATAATATCCTCTTAGTTCTACTTGTTTTGCTCTTCATAATTTCATATAGGTCCACCCTCCATGGTTTTTTTTTTCTTTTAATTAACCTGCTCATCATTTCTTCTAGTCTGGTCATTTTAAGGATGGAGACTTATTTTGCTATGTAACCAGTAGAAATAGACTGGTCCCACTCTGATCGTTGGAGAGACCAGTTCCATTTGCACTGTAGGTGATCACAGAATGCCTTCTCACAGTGTCAGCCCCCCCTCCACTCCCTGGTGTCTTCTACAAAAGTGTGTCCAATTTAGGTAATCTGGGCATTTGCCAAAGTCCCATTTCAGAGATAACACACGGAAAGTGCTTTGTGGTGCTATAGACATGTTGGTTAGTCTTACTGGGTTTTTATGAGTACATGAAATTCTAAGGTAATTAAGAGCTGTTTTTAGAACATGTACCACCAATAGCAAATCGCTTTCTTTCTCAGATTTGAGGGAGGGGAGAGAGAGGGAGGGAATGTGGAACTCAAAATGTTAGAAACCAAATACCAAAAATATTTTATATATGTAAATAGGAAAAAATAAAACATTACTAAAAGTTTTAAAAAATCCATTCTTTCATTTTATGAGCAATCAAATCAAATGCATAGTGTGCAGGTGGTGGACAGAGAAGGAGGGGAACTGGAAATGAATTTTTGAAAATCCAAGGAATTCAGAAACTATTAAATACTCTAATATGCTTGAAAATGCCATCATCTCAGGAAGATTTTCAAGCATCCTTTTGATTAAGGTTTAACACAAATGCATTTCCAGGCTACCAAATGTCACTGCATCCTCTATCTTTTCATGTCATTCCCATTTGTCACAGTGAAATCAAAAGATCACAAATGCAATCTTCTGTCATCGAGAACCAACCATAGCAGTGTTTATTTCCTAGCCAGCCTTTGTGACACCTGATGGTGGCTCTCCAGGACTGTGAGGCGGAGGGGAGGGGAAAACATTCCCCTCAGACCCCCGTTGGCAGGAAGGTATAATGAAAAATGAGAACAAAGAGAGCTTGAGAGGCAGATGGAATAAGGAAGGAAGACACAATGGAGAAATACAGAAATAACGCTAATGCCCAAGAGGGCCAAATGAAGAGTTTCAGCCAAGCCCTGCTCCCTGAACAAGCAGAGGTGTAAAACCCATTTTCTGAACCAAATTAAAATGTCATTAAATAAATAAAAATAGAGTAAAACATACATAATGATAACTTGTGGTTTTCTAAAACCATAAACAGGTCCCACAAGGGTCTGTTTCTAGATGAGTTTGTCACCACTGACCTAAAGTCCAATAAAAAATAACGCTCTGCCCCTTCATTGAAATAAACACCTATGAGGGTGACCTAATCCTTGCCACCTCCCTTCTCCAGTCTCCCTCTCAAAAAAAAAGTCCACCACCACTTCTACAAGCTACATATATGAGCTAGTACCAGGAGGGGTCTGCTTCCTTCTGCTGCTCTCCCCCACTGTACCATTCAGAATTAAACTCTGGAATTGTGACAGATATTAAGACTTGAATCTATTCATTTGTAAAGCTTGAACTTGGCACAGAGTCCTAGTCCAGAATTATGGTGTCATAAGTAATCTGATTACCAATGGTATACCAGATTGTCTAGTCCATCTAGGGTAGCAAGGGAGAGGACACATAGAATGGGATCTCAGACTCAATCTCTTTCTCTCACTTTGTCTTCCTTCCTTCCTTCCTTCCTTCCTTCCTTCCTTCCTTCCTTCCTTCCTTCCTTCCTTCCTTCCTTCCTTCCTTCCTTCCTTCCTTCCTTCCTTCCTTCCTTCCTTCCTTCCTTCCTTCCTTCCTTCCTTCCTTCCTATCTTTGAATCAATACTTTGTATTGGTTCTAAGGCAGAAGAGTAATAAGGGCTAGGCAATGGGGTTTAAGTGTCTTGCCCAGGATCCCACAGCTAGGAAAAATTCAAAATGACAGATTTCTGTTAATCTTTGGAAATTAGAATGAGAATATAGAAATATCTCAACTTTTCATGCCTCCTTTACAAAAATTCACTGTATTGTAGGGCATCAAATTCATTAACAAATACAGAAAAGCAGAAATAGTACTTGTATCTTTCACTGACCTTGAACCAACAGAAAACTTCACCCCAGGCACTTACTGTGTGGCCCTAAGCAAATCATTTAACATCTCTAAGCCTCAGTTTTCTTCTCTGTAAAATGGAAATACTAATAGTACCTACCATGCAGAGTTGTGGAGATCAAATGAGATAATATTATCTCTGTCTTTCTATCCATCTATCTATCCATCTATCTATCTATCTATCTATCTATCTATCTATCTATCTATCTATCTCTCTATCTATCTACCCACCTGTCCACCTGTCCGTCTGTCTGTCTGTCTGTCTGTCTGTCTGTCTGTCTTTCTATCTGTCTATCTATCTGTCTGTCTATCTATCTATCTATCTATCTATCTATCTATCTATCTATCTCTCTGTCTGTATATCTAACCATATATAATATATGTATCCATATAATACTAAAGAATGAGTGAGTCATAGGACAAATCATAAGATAATAAGTTATTTGATCAAAGAAAATGTTAATGAGATCCTCTTTCTACCTTCCCTTTCCATATTCCCTTTGCTCCTGGACTAAGCACCAGACGTAGCAAAGTAGAAGTAACTGTGCATGCTGAGCAGTGGTGGCCTCCACCTATGGAGTCTTACTTAGCAGTATTTGCTCTACTGTGGGTATAAAGCCTAGTATGAAAAATTTCAACTTAAATCTAATATAACACTGAAAGAATAGTTCACAAACACAGCATTTATTCAAGTGCAAAATCATGAGGGTTCGTTCCCCTTCTCTACTTTTATTTACAAATTTGTGTTAGCTATGCCATTTGTAAAAATTAAATGTATATCTCTAATAATAAAATATTATATTTTATGAGGTTTATTAAGGATTATTAAAAATCAAGGAATAAGGAGCCTATTTTTTAAAACACCTGGAGACACTTTATCCCCATCTTTTTTTGACTATTCCAATACAAGGTAATTTGCATCCACTCAAAACTATACATATATGTTTTGTTGTCTGACTTTTTTTATCCTACTGTCACTTTCCAATGATCCCTCTTTCCTGCTCCCTGTAGAAACCTCTCTTGAAATTTAGAAACCCAAAGTTCATCTCTTCTATACAAATAAGAGGTCAATGTCTCATCATTGACTCCCTGGAACTAAGATTAGACACACAAACACGTGTGTGTTGAAAAGTTTAATTAGTTATTAATTATTTATATAGTATAATTAGAAATAGAGATGTAGACCAGAGCAAGGATTTTTGCCTTGTCTCCTTTTATTGCAAGACCAGGAAAAAAATCATTGTGGGCTTTTAAAGGAAGATTGAATTTTTTGGAAGAGAGTTAGAGAACTTGGCCACTCTCTGGAAAGTGACTGTCTGGAGAGGTGGTAGGTGACTTTTCTCTGGGTAAAATCTGTTAGTGACTTTGGTTAAACTTAACTTAGAAACTTTATGAGCACATCTGTGAAGGTGGGAAGAGTTTTGTTTGCTGTCAGAGCTGTTCTGAAAGGGAGAAGCAGCTGCCAAGGAGAGGGTGCTGTTTGTTCTCACTGAACAGCATGAATTCTGACTCCAAGCTGGAAAGAGTCAGAGGAAACCATTTGATTTCTAACTGTCACATTAGTCAGTTAGAAACGACAACTTGTTACTTTTGATTTATATTTTAAGGAGGTTAAGAGTAGTTGGAGTTTATACATATATATATATATTCACACATATATCTATATAATATATTAAAGTAAGTTTAGAAAGATTTGGGGTTTAGGTAGATAGTTGTAGAATAGTTTAAGGAGATTCACCTTTGGTGAACAAGAAGAAAATCCTTGCGGATTAGTTTGGGGGGGGGTATATTTAGAAATCTTAGATTTAATCCCTTACTCTCCTGATAGTGAATAATAAATAGGTGTTGGATTAAACTGTGTCCAGCAGCTTCATACACCATCTACCACCAGGTGACCCTAACAGCTCAAGCCTATAATCAGCCATCTATATCAACAACAAATAACAAGATCAATATCATCAATAACAGTATATACACATGTATATATACACATATATATTAATATAATGTGAATTCAAATATTTCAGTTAGGTCCTGAGTAATAATGGTTACGGATCCTGTGATGTGGTGGCATTTTTCAAATTCTCTCCTCATTTTAAATTCAGACTGATGTTTCCATTGGATTGAAGCCAATGACCATATTTTAAACACATAAAACTTCTAATAGTTATACTTATATAGCAATTCAAATTCTAGTAATTAAAATATGTGACCACTTTATAGGATTAATTATTCACACTAATCAGGATCCAGCTGTACATTCCTGGAGTTACTGTTCCCCTGATTTAACAATTAACTATTTAATAATATCTACTGAAATCATTTAAAAATCTTCAATTCTAAAATGCTACTTGTAAAACACAACTCCTTTAACACAATTTGTTCCTAATTATCTCTCTTATGAACAGATTAAACTTTCTGTTTTTAATGGCTAAGGTAACTAAGCAGCACATTTAGTAGGGTAATGACCTATTCTGAGTCTGAGGGACCTGAATTAAAATCTGGCATCAGATATTTACCATTTCTGTGACCTTGGAGAAGCCACTTAACTTGTGTTTGCCTCAGTTTTCTTCACTGCGAAATGGGAATCAAACTTACCTCACAGGATTGTTGTGAGGATCAAATAAGATAATATTTCTGAAGTATTTGGCACAGTGCCTGGTACATAGTAGGTGCTTGGTTCTCTCTCCCTCCCAAGAGAAGCTGTTCATGGTCCTTCCATATAGTTGATTGCCTTTTTATTTTGGTTTATCCATACACCTACATTTGGTTTTACGGAAGAACATAATTGTTGGCCTGTTGTCTTCCTCCACTATAATTGCTTTAAAATAACAAACAAAAGAAATGAAAAATAAATATGACCCACATTTGGGAAAGTGCTTTGATTTTGTTCTAGTCTACTTCAGAGGTATGAAAGTTCTTTGTAAACCTTAAAGTGCTATATACATTTCAGCTTTTACTATTAGTAAAACAGATAGATTATGAGCAAGCTGAATTTGGGAGGGAGAAGGAAGGATATATTCTATACTTTAAGATTAGCCCCAAATACAAAGAATTTGTCATATTGATGGTTTTATTCACTTGTTTTCTTTATAGCTCCTGTGATTGTTATGCCACCCAAAAAGATCCACAATGTAACTGGGGCCCAGGTATACCTTTCCTGTGAAGTGAAGGCTGTGCCAACACCCATCATTACCTGGAGGAAGGTATGTCAGAGAATACTGACAAGACTTGTGCCATCCAGGTACTCACAATGTGGGTACTTGGTGAATATCACAGGTGTTCTTTGGAGTCTTATAGCAAATGTAACAACTTAAGCTGGCTTACAAGCCACCCTACCTTCTTCCTTCCTTCCTTCCTTCCTTCCTTCCTTCCTTCCTTCCTTCCTTCCTTCCTTCCTTCCTTCCTTCCTTCCTTCCTTCCTTCCTTCCTTCCTTCCTTCCTTCCTTCCTTCCTTCCTTCCTTCCTTCCTTCCTTCCTTCCTTCCTTCCTTCCTTCCTTCCTTCCTTCCTTCCTTCCTTCCTTCCTTCCTTCCTTCCTTCCTTCCTTCGTATACACTATTAGAAACATGTGTCCAACAATATTAAGTGTTCCATATCCATGGTCCCCCGTCTCTGGAAATAAAGAAGTAACTCAATTCTTCTTCAGAATGAGACTTTCTTTCTGTCCATTAATTTTACATCTAAGGATACTGAGGCCCAGAGAGGTTGTGATTTGTCCAAGATAATTCAGTCAGTAAATTGCAAAGTCAACAATCTAACCCATATCCTTTGACTCCAAATATGGTGCTGTATACCATTGTTATTTATTATGTATTTATGTAATACTTAAACATTTTCAAAATACTTTCATCTATATTGTTTTTTCTGTGCTGCACAATTCAGTACAGACCATTTATTAAGAAAATTAAATTTCATGTCCAATGTGAGACTCTCTCCATGAAATTAAAACCTATTATAAAATCATCAATTTATAGTGGACTAAATGTCTGCAGGGCACTAGATGATTCCAGCACAATTCCCTCATAATATAGATACTATATATTAATTAAGAAACTGAGATCTACTATATAAAATAACTGGCAAGATGGCATCTAATACCTTTTCCAGATCTCATGATCCCATCCATGATTTAGGAACTTGCCTTTTGTCTCAGGTGTATGAAGTACTATGTGAAAAGAGCACAGATTAAAGTATAGCTCTTAAACTTTCAATAGTCCAAGAAACTTTGTTATAAATAAGTAAGGTGACAGTATTTAGCATTTTTTTTCTTTTTTCAACTAGGATAATAATCCAGTTGCAGAATTTGCCTTGTATTTGTAGAATGCAGAGTGATTGAAACAAGGTTGGGGACAAGAATTCTCATGGTAATAAAAACTATAACTCACTTAGTCACTAATAGTACTACAAGCAACTGATACCCAATGAAGCCATCATGAAATAAATGAAATAGTTTTGCATACACATAAAGGACACACTAATGATCTAAGGCTTGGACAAACTGAAGAAGATGGTGGCAACATGCTGGCTATCCAAACCTCTTAATGTCAATCTTGACTGATGATGATTACTTTTACAGATCACAGAATCTCCCAAGGGAGTCAAGTTGCTGGAGGAATTGCCAGGAGACCGAGTTAATATGGCTGTCCAGGTTCGTGGTGGTCCATCCAAACATGAAAGTACAGGTTGGGTTTTGGTGAGTATCACTTTTGCTCGTGTGCCCATCCTTGGCCACCACTAGCTCCCTTTTCTCATTTTTGCAGTCATATTCTCATTATCTAGCACAGTACTTGGCATATTGTAGGCATTAAATGGATTTTAAAATGTTATTCATGAATTCATTTTTCATTAATTCATTCATTCATGGTATTCGATTTCAAGTATAAAGTACAATAAGGGCAATGAAGGGACAGGGAATAAAGTTTGACTTATATGATGTGGTTACTAAAGAGAAAAGAGTGGACTATCTACTTCTCTGGGGACTTCTCTGTGTGCATTTTTTCATTCACAGTAGAAAGACAATGAATGTGAAGATGCCTTATCCACTGCTCAAATATAATTTATACTAATACCCTTGAAAGTTTAATGCAAACAAATCAATTCAACAAACATTTATTAAGGATTTATTATTTATGTAACACATGTAAGGCCTGGCAGCCTCTTTGTGGTCCAGATGAGATGAAAAAAATGCAGTGAATGTGTGTCTTTAAAAAACATAAGACAGACTTCTGGGTAAGCATGGTGGCAGCCTAGACTCAGGAACCTTCCTCTCCCCAGCACCCACCGAAATAGACTACCTAAAAAGACCATAAAAACAATTTTCAGAAGAACAGAGGAACACTACAGTAGGGCACAGCATTGAAGGTATGTGGGATTTGGGCAATTCCACACCATAAGAGGGTGAAAAAGCTCCCACCCAAACGTGAGCTGATCTACCCTTCCCCACCCCACCTATGGAGCCAGAGTTGGAGACAGCTCATGCCAGAATCAGTGAGTGAGTGAGGGGAACCTCTAGAGTGAGCAAGGGGAACCTCTCAGTCCTTGGGATCTGACTAGGACCACTGGGGACCTATCCCAAAGAGCAGTTACATCTGAAACCCTGGCTCACTGGGGAGCACAGACCATGGGCTCTCTCGTGAATAGAGGAGGTTGTGGAGATTTGAGAGCTTGCCTCAGGCAAAAACCTTGCTCCTTAACTCTATAAACAAAGAACCTGCCCATATCACTCAGATTTCTGACTAAAAAGGGAAGGAAAAACCACCATAGTGATGGCTAATTGTGCCCAGGACCAACAAACACCCTCCAAGAAAAAAAGGAAGAAGGCATTGACCCAGGAAAATTTTTATGGAGGGGAAACCCAGGCTACAGAGGAAATAGAGGAGGAAATTCAAGCAAAGTCAAAACTTTCAAAAAAAAATGGAAATTGCCCACAAGCTCTGGAAGAATTCAAATTGGAGCTTACTAAAAAGATGGAAGCCTTCTGGCAAGAAAAGTGGGAAATAATTCAAAGGGAAAAAAACAGTTTAAAGGACAAGAACTCCCAATTGGAGAAACAGCTGGAGGCCACAAAAAGCAGAATAGACAAAACTGAAAAGGAAAACCAGTCTTTAAAGACCAGAATTAGGCAACTGGAAGACAATGATCTGGCAAAACAACAAGAATTAATAAAGCAAAGTCAAAAGACTGACAAAATAGGAGAAAACATAAAATATCTCACTGAGAAGATGACAGATCAGGAAAACAGTGCAAAGAGAGATAATTTGAGAATCATTTGTCTACCTGAAAACCCATAAATAAACAGAAATCATGACATCATACTACAAGAAATCATCCAAGAAAACTGCCCTGATGTTCTTGAACAAGGGGGCAAAATAGACATTGAAAGAGTTCATAGAACACCCTCTACACTAAATCCCCCAAAGACAACTCCCAGGAATGGAATTTCCAAGTTCCAGAGCTTTCAAGCTAAGGAGAAAATTCTACAAGAAGCCAAAAAGAGACAATTCAGATACCAAGGAACACCAATCAGGATCACACAAGACCTGACAGCTTCCACACTAAAGGACTGCAAAGCCTGGAATACAATATTCAGAAAGGTAAGAGAACTGGGTTATCAACCAAGAATCACCTATCCATCAAAACTGACTATCTACTTCCAGGGGAAAGTATGGGCATTCAACAAAATAGAAGATTTACAAGTATTTCTAAAGAAAGGTACATAACTAAGTGGAAAGTTTGATATCCAAATACAAAGATCAAGAGAAACGTGAAAAGGTAAATATGAAAGAGAGGGACAAGGAGAAAAATGTTTTTTTTTTATTCAAACTCTCTTCTTTAAGGGCTACAACTAGATCAAATTATATATATTAATATATGGGGAAATGTTATTTGTAACTCTCAAAAATTATATTCATTTTTATAGTAATTAGAAGAATCACTCAGATGAAAAGATTCGGGCATTAAGGGCTATAAGATGATATGCAAAAAAAAGAAAAAAGGGTGGGGGGAAGTGATGATGGTATCAAGAGATACTTGATGAAATAAAATGAAAAGAATATTCTTTTTTACTCAAAAATACACATGGGAAGGGTAGGGGAAAGAATACTCTTATAAGAAGGAGAGGATGATAGTGTTAATAGGTAATACTTAAACCTTACTCTCAGTGAAATCACCTCAGAGAGGTAAGAGCATCTAAATCCATTGGGATCTTGAATTCTACCTTATCCTACAGGGTAAGGGAGAAGGGAAAACTAAGGGGGTTGGGGGAGGGAGTACAAAAAGGGAGGGAAGGAGAGGAGGGAGGGAACTTAACAAACCTTAAAAAAATAAACAAGAAGGGAACAAAAAGGGAGGGACCAGAAAGAGAAGCATATCAAGGGAAAGGAATAGGGGGATTGATTAAAAGTAAACCACTGGTTTAAAAGGATATAGCAAAAGAAGAAAGAACACAACTAGGAGAGGATATCAAAATGCTAGGGAATTCAGAAGTGACAATCATAACTTTGAATGTGAATGGGATGAACTCACCCATAAAATGTAGATGAATAGGAGAGTGGATTAGAATCCAAATCCTACCATATGTTGTCTACAAGAAACATACCTGAGGCAGGTTGATACTCACAAGGTCAGAATTAAAGGTTGGACCTCAATTGATAGAAAGAAGGAAGGAGTTGCAATCATGATATTTGAAAAAGCCAAAGTAAAAATAGACCTGATTAAAAGGGATAGGGAAGGTAAATACATCCTGATAAAAGGGAGTATAGATACTGAGGAAATATCACTAATTGACATGTATGCACCAAATGGTATAGCACCCAAATTTCTAATGGAGAAACTAGTAGAATTGAAAAAGGAAATAGATAGTAAAACTATACTAGTGGGAGACCTGAACCTACCACTATCAAATTTAGAAAAATCAAATAAAAAATAAATAAGAAAGATGTAAAAGATGTGAATGAAATCTTAGAAAACTTAGAGTTAATAGATATATGGAGAAAAATAAATAGGGACAAAAAGGAATACACCTTCTTTTCAGTAGCACATGGTACATTCAAAGATTGACCATATACTAGGTCATAAAAGCATGGCATACAAATGCAAAAAAGCAGAAAAAATAAATGCAACCTTTTCAGATCATAAGTCAATAAAAAGGATGATCAGTAAGGATACATGGAGAGCCAAATCAAAAATTAATTGGAAATTAAATAATATCATGCTCCAAAATTGGTTAGTTAGAGAACAAATCATAGAAACAATTAATAATTTCATTGAAGAAAATGATAATGATGAGACATCCTTTCAAACTCTATGGGATGCAGCCAAAGCAGTACTCAGGGGAAAATTTATATTCTTGAGTTCACATATTAACAAATTAGGGAGAGCAGAGATTAATGAATTGGACATACAAATCAAAAAACTTGAAAGCAAACAAATTAAAATCCCCCAGAAGAAAACCAAATTAGAGATCCTAAAAATTAAGGGAGGAATAAATAAAATCAAAAGTGATAAAACTATTGAACTAATGAATAAGACTAGAAACTGATATTTTGAAGACAAAATAGACAAAGGATTTGTCAATCTAATTAAAAAAAGGAAAGAAGAAAAGCAAATTAACAGTATCATAGATGAAAAGGGAGAACTCTAATGAAGAGGAAATCAAGGAAATCATTAAAAACTATATTGCCCAACTATATGGAAATAAATACACCAATCTAGGTGATATGGATGAATATTTACAAAAATATAAATTGCCTAGATTAACAGAAGCATAAATAGAATTCTTAAATAATCCCATATCAGAAAAGCAAATTGAACAGGCCCTCAAAGAACTCCTTAAGAAAAAATACCCAGGACCTGATGGATTCATAAGTGAATTCTATCAAACATTCAAAGAACAGCTAATTCCAATACTATACAAACTATTTGACATAATAAGCAAAGAGGGAGTTCTACCAAATTCCTTTAATGACACAAATATGATACTGATTCCAAAACCAGGCAGGTCAAAAACGGAGAAAGAAAACTACAGACCATTCTCCTTAATGAACATAGATGCAAAAATCTTAAATTGGACACTAGCAAAAAGACTCCAGCAAATGATCAAGAGGGTTATTCACTATGGTCAGGTAGGATTTATACCAGGAATGCAAGGATAGTTCAATATCAGGAAAACCATCCCCATAATTGACCATATTAACAAGCAAACCAACAAAAATCACATGATTATCTCAATAGATGCAGAAAAAGCCTTTGACAAAATACAACACTCATTCCTATTGAAAACATTAGAAAGTATAGGAATAGAAGGGTCTTTCCTAAAAATAATAAACAGTATCTATCCAAAACAATCAGCAAACATCATCTGCAATGGGGATAAACTAGATGCATTCCCAATAAGATCAAGAGTGAAACGAGGATGCCCATTTTCACCTCTATTATTTAACCATGTACTAGAAACACTAGCAATAGCTATTAGAGAAGAAAAAGAAATTGAAGGTATTAAAATTGGCAATGAAGAGACCACGCTATCACTATTTGTGGATGATATAATGGTCTACTTAAAGAATCCTAGAGAATCAACTGAAAAGCTAGTCAAAATAATCAACAACTTTAGCAAAGTTGTAGTATACAAAATAAACCCACATAAGTCATCAGCATTTCTATATGTCTCCAAAACAGCTCAGCAGCAAAAACTAGAAAGAGAAATCCTATTCAAAATCACCTTAGACAATATAAAATACTTAGGAATCTATCTCCCGAGACAAACACAGGAACTATATGAACACAAATACAAAACACTTTCCACACAACTAAAACTAGATCTGAGCAATAGGCAAAACATTAACTGCTCATGGGTAGGATGAGGTAACATAATAAAAATGACCATCCTACCCAAATTTATCTATTTATTTAGTGCCATACCCTTCGATCTTCCAAAAAACTTTTTTTTATTGAATTAGAAAAAAACCATAGCAAAGTTCATTTGGAAGAACAAAAGATCAAGGTTATCCAGGGAAATAATGAAAAAAAAATACAAAGGAAGGTGGCTTTGCAGTCCCGATCTCAAACTATACTATAAAACAGTGGTCAACAAAACAATTTGGTACTGTCTAAGAGACAGAAAGGAAGATCAATGGAATAGACTTGGGGTAAGTGCAAGACAGTCTATGATAAGCCCAAAGATCCCAGCTTTTGGGACAAAAACCCACTATTCAACAAAAATTGCTGGGAAAATTGAAAGACAATATGGGAGATAGTAGGCTTGCATCAACACCTCATACCCTATACCAAGATAAACTCAGAAAGGGTGAATGACTTGAACATAAAGAAGGAAATTATAAGTAAATTAGGCAAACACAGAATGGTATACATGTCAGACCTTTGGGAAGGGAAAGATTTTAAAACCAAGCAAGACTTAGAGTCACAAAATGTAAAATAAATAATTTTAACTACATCAAATTAAAAAAATTTTGTACAAACAAAACCAATGTAACCAAAATCAGAAGGGAAATAACAAACTGGAAAACAATCTTCATAACAAAAACCTCTGACAAAGGTTAAATTACTCAAATTTACAAAGAGCTAAATCAATTGTACAAAAAACCAAGCCATTCTCCAATTGATAAATGGGCAAGGGACATGAATAGGCAGTTCTCAGCCAAAGAAATCAAAACTATTAATAAGAACATAAAAAAGTGTTCTAAATCTCTTATAATCAGGGAAATGCAAATCAAAACAACTCCGAGGTATCACCTCACACCCAGCACACTGGCTAACATGAAAGTAGGGAACATAATGAATGCTGGAGGGGGTGTGGCAAAGTTGGGACATTAATTCATTGCTGGTGGAGTTGTGAATTGATCCAAACATTTTGGAGGGCAATTTGGAACTATGCCCAAAGGGCGATAAAAGACTGTCTGCCCTTTGACCCAGCCATAGCACTGCTGGGTTTGTACCCCAAAGAGATCATAAGGGAAAAGACATGTACAAGAATATTCATAGCTGTACTCTTTGTGGTGGCCCAAAACTGGAAAATGAGGGGATGCCCTCCAATTGGGGAATGGCTGAACAAATTGTGGTATGTGTTGGTGATGGAATACTATTGTGCTAAAAGGAATAATAAAGTGGAGGAATTCCATGGAGACTGGAACAACCTCCAGGAAGTGATGCAGAGCGAAAGGAGCAGAACCAGGAGAACTTTGTACACAGAGACTGATATACTGTGGTACAATCGAATGTAATGGACTTCTCCATTAGTGGCAATGCAGTGATCCTAAACAACTGGGAGGGATCTACCAGAAAGAACACTATCCACATTTAGAGGAAAAATTGTGGGAGTAAAAACACCAAAGAAAAACAATTGCTTAATGACATGGGTTTCATGGGGATACGATTGGGGATGTAGACTCTAAATGAATATCCTAATGCAAATACCAACAACATGGAAATGGATTCTGATCAAGGACAATTAATACCCAATGAAACTGCCCATTGGCTATGGGAGGGGTGGGAGGAAGGGAGGGAGGAATAGAAAATGATTTTTGTAACCAAGCAATAATGTTTGAAATTGACCAAATAAAAAAATAACATCAAAACAAACAAACAAACAAACAAAAGACCAACATTTCCTTTTCTTTTTAAGAAAAAAAGAATAATCCTGCAAAGGGATTTATGAAGATTCCATTTTATAGCACATTTCAACATTTTCATTACTTCTACAAAAATCTAATACCAATATTTCTTGGTATTAATCAACTTAATTCAATTAAAATATCTATTAAGTGCTTAAACTGTGCAAGGCACTGTTATTAATGTGTTTACCCTAATGTTTTCTCTGACCTTTTTTTTCTAGATCAACCCCCTGACAAAAGAGGATGAAGGTGTATACCAGTGCCATGCCACTAACATGGTTGGGGAGACACAGTCCTATGGTACAATAAAGGTTACAGATCTGAGTAAATACAAAAAAATGAACTTCATAGGACCAGATGATGACATGTAATGAGGTAATCTAAATTTTATAATGACTTAGATACTTAGAGGGATCCATAATCTCACTGGCATCAATATCTTCAATTTAGGCTGTTGTTTTGAAAAGCAATTTGGGATTATTCCTTTTATTAACTTGCAATCTATAAACAAGAAAATATGAACTTAGGTGTCTGAATCCAACTAAAGAATTTGACAGTGATGCTCAAAGAGACAAGATATATATGTGGATGAGGAAGTCCATGCTGGGAAATTTCTCATTCATTAGAAACACAAAATGACGGAGAAAGTGAGAATGTAGTTCTTAAATTTAACTTTTGAGACTTAAGAAGGCAGAAGAGTGGTAAGCACTAGGCAATGGGGGTTAAGTGACTTGCCCAGGGTCACACAATGAGGAAGATTTGAACCTAGAATCTCCCATTTCCCACTGAGCCACCCAGCTGCCCCCTGCCCCATAACTTTAAACAATTATGTTAAGATCTAATCTAGTTTTAAAAAACTGATTTGTTTGTAGATATAAATCAAGTTACGTTTTGTCACATTGCTCTGGATTCTTTTTCCCTAAACTAATTGTTCTTCTTTTTGTTTTCTTTTAGGGTGCCAGGGAACCCGATTACAAAATGGAGAAGAGTCAATTAGTGAATTGTTTCGTTTTTATTGTGCAGCATAAACTAGAAAACACTTCCCCATTTTCTATGTGCTTTTCAATTTAGATTAAAAACTAGAACAAAAAGGACACAATTGTAATTTTTAGCTGAGGAAATAATGAACAAGGAATACAGATCAAAACAAAATCACAGGCAGCTTTTGCAAAATGCTTTTTTGTACATAATCTGTGGGTTTTTTTTTCTTAAGCTGCTCCCAAGGGACCTCTCTCCCTAGTGTACATTTACACAACACTTTACGTGGAATTGTTCACACTCTTGCTTCTTCTTTTTTCCCAACTACATGCTTGTTTAAATGATGTGTCCTTACCTCTCAGGTGACCTTGTAGGGGGAAAAGGTACACAATTTGTATGAAAATTTCTCTTTTAAAAAAAAATTGTATGGCTTCAGGTTACAGCATAAATTGTTGAGTAATGAAAGGTCCCCCCATCGCCTTGGAGTTTACTCTGGAGCATTTAACGTTCTATCAATTGACGTTAATGAAACCTACAAGGTACTTTCTACAGGATCATGTTGGGCAATCACGATGCTAAGTTGTAAAAACAGGTTTCTACCTGGGAGCATACCTATGTATTGTTTGGTGAACATTGTGTTAGAATTACTGTGTCAGAGGCTAATTGCATTTAGTGGGATATGAAAATAGGAATTTTGTCATTGTGTAGATTTTACTTTTAGGTGCTTCTACTCTGTCAAAGAATATGATGAGATAATTTTTTAAAATCACTTCAGTCTGAGCTATATAACACAATCCTAGCATGTTTAAAAGTCTTGTTGTTTGTTTAATCATGCCCAACTTTTTGTGACCCAGTGGAGTTGTTCATGGAGTTTTCTTGACAGAGATACTGGAATGATTTGCCATTTCCTTCTCCAATGTTCCCATTTTACATTTAAGGAACTGAGGCACATAAGGGTGATGTGACTTGCTCAGGATGACACAGGTAGTGTCTGAGACCAATTCCAAGCCCAGTGCTCTATTCACTGTACCACCTAACTGCCTGTCTAACACTCTAGACTCAGAATAATAGTAACTTACAACACTTTTTTGCAGTAGACCTGTAATATAGGCAGTACCAATATTTTTTATCCCCATTTTATAGATGAGGAACCAAAGCTAAGAGAGGAAAAAGTAAATTGCAGCTAATAGGGGTCAGAGTTAAGATTTAAATCCTGGTTTCCCGACTTCCCCTTTGCAGCCACTCAGACAGAAGAGAGTCCACTCCCCTGGTCAAAAATAAGTGAATTAAATTTCAGACTTTGGAGATTTTTAAAAATTTAATTTGCTATTTTAAAATTCCATGCTTTTCTGGGACAAGTCACGGTACTTTTCTTTGTAATGAATTTTACAAATACAAACACTATGGACATTTTGATCAAGTTCTTTCTGCAGAAGGTGTTACCAGTTCCTGTTAGGTGATTCCTGTACTTGGGGAAATGTAGTAGTTTGAGAACGTCAATGACCTGTTTGAAATGCATGACTATTAAACATTGATATTTCAAAGGGCAAATGCATGTTTTAGTAAGTGGAGTTTCATTGTACATCCTGGTCCCAAGAATGATGTAGTATCCATAGCTGCGGATCACTTAAGAAATACTCAGAAATATCCAAAATTAGATGGGACATTTCTGGGTCCACTAATAACTAAGTACACTGAAATCAGCATTTTGGGTTAACTATGGAATACCCAAATCAAATCCCAATCTAGAAGAGATTCTGGGATCTCATTTTTGGAAGATTTTCAAGGCCTGGGAAGCTTCTTTCTTTTAAAAATGATTTGGTAATACTTAAATATATATATATATATATATATTTAGATGTCATATATATATATCTCAGTGTCACTTCTAAAAATGTTTCCTTGAAGAACCCTTCCTTGTAAGAAAGAGCAACAGCTAATGGAAACAAAGTGTTGCTACAGCAAAGCACCTGACAACATCGTGGTCTGCCCACCTTGGCCCTGAGAGGAAGGGAGACTGTTTTTTCTCATCTCTCTTTTGGAGCCAAGGTTGGCCACTTGATTGTTAACTCCATCTTTGATAGTCTAAGGGAAGTCTAGTTTGAAGGCATAGAACAGACCACAAGACCTTCTTTTTCAGTCCTAATTTGGTAGGAATTAGGAGGTTGGGAAGAAAAAATATCAACATCTTTATTGAATGCAAAAATTCAGTTAATGCTATAATGTCCCAGCCTTAAGGATTAGAATGGATTCTTGGTTATTTTGACAATACTGGAACCTCTAATTGTTTTTCATCTTTCTTAAGTGTCCCTGTAGCTATTTCTGGAGTTTTTCTCTCTCCCCCAAAGGCATTAAAATTGTATTTAGACATCATAGTCCTTCTTCCCTGACATTTATACTGTGACATCCTTTCCTCCATTAGGGGAGGCTAGATCTAGACCAGGAGATTTTTTAATGTGGTTGCTATTGTGATTTAAAAAACAAACACTGTTTTCTAATCCTAAATTTTTGCTAGTTTATTTTCATAAGATACTGTGATGTCACATAGTTCTGTACACTGAAAATAAACTATTTTGAAGTTGTCTGTTCAGTCTTGTTGTTTGGAATTAGACACATGCATTTGTATTTATTGTCTTTGTAATGGTTCCTTCAATATCCTTTCTTGTTATTATTCACACCACCATGCTCTGGCCCTTCTTCACCTCATACCTGGTACTATAGCTGGGGTCTGTTTGCCTCCCAATTCTCCCTTTCTATTTTACCCCTCACACCTGAAAACTGATTAATCTTCCTAACTTACTTTTTTATCTGCTTGTGAACATACTGATTCCTTCTCTAAATTATTCATAGTTTGCTTGCTTTACCTTATATTTCTTCTCTCTGTGGCCCTTTCCTCCAGAACTCATCAATTCCAAAGGTGTTTATTCTTCATTTTAAGATTAAAACGATTTCATGAAGGACAGAAATAGCTTTTGAGGACTTATAAAAAGCCCTATCTTCTGTCTTAGGATAATTTCTAAGAGAGAAGACCAGGAAGGGCTAGTCAAGTGGGGTTAAGTGACTTGCTCAGGGTCCTACAGCTAGGAAACATCTGAGACCATATTTAAATCCAGGACATTCTGCTCGTAGGTTTGGCTCTCAATCCACTGAGTCATCTAGTTATCTCTTTAGGACATTTTTAAAGGTAATTCCATGTATTTTAAAATAATTTATCCTGAAAAAGAAATAGTTTTGAATTTAAAAAAAGTATGTTGTTGTTCAGTTGTGTCTGACTCTTTATCCCCCTGTTTGATGTTTTACTAGGTCTAGGAAAAGATACTGGAATGATGCATTGTTTCTTTGTCCAGTTCATTTTATAGATGGGAAAATGAATGCAAACAAAATGAAGGGATTTGCTTGGGGTCATGCAGTTAAGTAAGCCACCAAGATTATTCAGTTATTGGAGAAATGCTATGCAGGGGTTGAACTAGACTTTTATTAAGAACTGGTTTTTTTTTTTTTTGCAGGGGGGAGGGAGGGAAAAGGGGTAGTGGTGGTCGTGATGATGTGGGTGAAACATACCCAACCTTGTCTCGCACTAAGAATGGGAGACTCAAACTCCATTCAGTCCAGAAAAGAATTTTTTTTGAAGAAGTGGTTTATGGAAAAAAAAAGTGGTTTATGGTGGTAGACTGGGGGCTAATCAGGTGGCCTTAGGGCTGATGGATAAGTCTAGCAGTTAGTAGGTGAGCCTTTTTGGAGCTGATGATATGGAGTTGCAGCTCTGCTGCAGGGTGGCAGCTTCCATTGTAGAGTGACAGCTTCCATCAAGGAGTAGCAGCTTTTACCATGGAGGGGCAGCTTCCACCAAAGAGTGGTGGCTTCCATTGTAGAGTGACAACTTCCACCAAGGAGTGGCAGCTTCCACTGAGGAGTAGTGAAGTAGCAGCTTTCACTGTGGAGGGGCAGCTTCCATACCCTGTGGATCAGGGTTGCTAATTATGGGGATCTGGTTGCTTAGCATCTCCCTTTCCAAACTCAGGTGGAAGTATATGTTTTGGGGTTTGTTGCCATAGGACCTTTGGGGACCTATGGCATAGGGAATAAGGAGCTCATGCAAGACTGGGAGCCTTAGTGAGTAGGTTACAATTTCTTCCATTGTCCACCTTGTCATCATTTGTCAGAGAGGTCTTGATGCTCTTCCAGAGTGGGAGCATGGGCATATGGTACACTGGAGGACCACTATAGTGTGAGAAGGGAATTCTTCCTTTGTTTAGATTTAATCAATCAGGGACCTGGAATTTCCCTCCCATTGTTTCAATGTAACCAATCAGCAACCTTTGATGTAATCAATCAGTGTTTACCATTGAGATATGCAGGGATAGACAGGCCCTCAGAGAAAGGAAGTTGAAACTAAGGAGATGGGAAACTGGTCCTACAGGCACTGCCCCCCTGAGCAGTGTCAGGTAAATTAAGGAACTATGACTGGTTCCTGAGATGTGACATGGAAGAGCTAGTGGGTGGAGAAAACTGCTTATAAGCTGAGACCTAGCAATTGCACACATACTCTTACACTCTTCTGGCTGGAGATTGGAACCTGAGGGAGAATCCCTGTTGGTGGTGAGCTTGATTCCCTCAGAATGGCACATAGGGTGGTACGCTAGCCCACTCTCTACCTATTTCCTATATTTCCTTCTCTTTACTATCACTACTTTAATGTAATAAAGCTACTAAAGCTACTAACAGCCTTATAATTTAATATTAATTATTACAATAGATAATTATTTCTAAGAATAATATAAGCAATTAATAAAAGAAAATGGGCACAAAACTGATTCCTAGCAAAGAACATTAACGATCTGGTACACAGAGTAAATAATTGAACAATCTACAATTCATGCTTGACTAATGCTGAAACTACAGGTTTTGCAGTTGATGTTTAACTAATACCAACTAGTGATAGAATGAGGCTCCCATTCCTTTTACTGCCCCTTACTGCCTACATCCCACATCAATGAGATTAGAAAAACACTAATAGAACTTTCAACAATGTTATGGACTCTATTGGGGAAGGAAGAGGAGAAAAAGATATTGAGCAAGGTTTCAAGTTTCTTAAACTATAAAATGAGAGGAATTGATGGGCTGTAAGGTTACATTCAGGTCTAACTTTTGATTTTAAGAGGAGGGAAGGGAAAAAATAAAAATAAAGAGAAGAAAGCAAAAAAAGAAGAGGATATGTTAAAAATGTGGAAACTGCAGTTCAAAATTTAAAATAGGAAATTTTTTAACATTAAATTTAGCACAATAGATTTAGAGTTGGAAGCAATTATAGAAAGCATCTAGGGTGGGGACCCTTGACTGGTTCTGTATCATTGACCCCTTTGTCATTCTGTTGAAACTTAAGTACCCCTTCCCAGAATTTTTAAAATGTGTAAAATACATAGGCTTTAAAAGGAAACAATTATACTGAAATAAAAATGTCATTTTTTTCCTTACTGAAATTCATGGATCCTCTGAAATATGGGGTATATGGACCCTGAGTCAAGAAGCCCAGATCTAGTCCAAATTCTCATTTTACACATGAAGAAACAGAGACACAGAAATGTAAAATGACTTATTTAAGGTCACAGATATGTGGCAGAGTTAGATTTGAATCTATGTCCTTGTACTCCAGCTCCAGAATTCTAGACCATCTTGGCTCTTATATTTCTAGTGTATTTGTTTAATTATGTTACATTATTAAAATATCCATTTGAAATGCACCATTGATGTATTTGGAGACAAGAGTCATTTTACAATGTTTATTTATAAAAGCCAGAATTTATTTTTTTAAAAGAAAGAATGTGAAATTAAGTACAAATTAGTAGTAAAGGGGAAAGAGGTTCAAGTTGTAAGTTAGGAAAATAGCATCAAGCAAGATAACAAAAACTTAAACCAATGAACCCAACAAATCAAAGTGAAGAAGAATCAAGATCGGAAAAGCTTGCCAACTTTAATACTTTGGGCTTTCTTGAAGTATGCCAAAAGGCCATCTTTGAATCAGAATCACCATCTTTTTGAAAGTAATTACACTGAACAAAAAAGAAATTAGTAAAATCCAAATTGTTAGAAGATCCATGAAGTCTAACCCAAGAGGATTTTGAAGTTCATTTTTCATGAATTTTTCTGAGGAATTTTGATTGTTACAGTCTTTACTTCTACATATTCTCTGAGCCCATCTTCCCCTAGCTCTCTCCCATTTCCAGATTCCTTGAACCCTCCAAAAGGAGTGTGACATGTTACAATGTTATAGGTATTGACCCACACTGTTCCAGCTTGCAGGGCTTGGGTCAGATACATAGCCTTGTCCAGGTCCTTGGTGAAGACAGCCGCTGCTAACCCATACTTGGTATCATTGGCCCTCTCAATAATCTCACTGATTTTTTTGAATTTGAACACAGGCTGCACGGGTCCAAAGATCTCTTCCTTGGCAATCCGCATGTTGTCTTGTACATTGCCAAAGACAGTGGGCTTGATGAAGAAACCTTTCTCCCCAAAGCGTTCTCCCCCACACATCAATTTGGCACCTTCTTTCTGCCCTAGTTGGATGTAACCCAGGATTTTTTCAAACTGTTCCTTGTCTACCTGGGGCCCTTGCTGGGTGTCAAGCTCAAAGGGATTCCCAACTTTCCTCTTCTTGGCTTTTTCTACAGTTCTTTCAAGAAATTCATCATAGATGGAGTCTTCCACGAAGGTCCGAGAGCCAGCACAGCAGCACTGGCCCATGTTGAAGAAGAGTGCTTCGTGGCATTGTTCTACAGCATGGTTCATGTCTGCATCTGCCAGGACGATACTGGGGCTCTTCCCACCCAGCTCCAGGGTGACCCTCTTCAGGTTAGAGTCCCCTGCCGCCTTCTGGATCAGATGGCCAACCTCTGTGGAGCCAGTAAAGGCCACCTTATCAATGTCCATGTGTTGGGCCACAGCAGCCCCTGCCGTAGGTCCATAGCCCGTGATGATGTTTACTACGCCAGGAGGAAAGCCAGCTTCTTTGATCAAGGAGGCAAGATACAAGGCGGACAGCGGGGTCTGTTCAGCCACCTTCATAACCACAGTATTGCCAGCTGCCAGGGCTGGGGCAAGTTTCCAGCCTTGCATGACCAGAGGAAAGTTCCATGGAATAATCTGGCCACACACCCCAATGGGCTCATGCCTTGTGTAGCAGAAGAGCTCTCCATCCATAGGGATAGTCTTCCCATGGAATTTGTCAGCCCAGCCCGCAAAGTACCGATACACCTTAATGACTTCATCAAGGTCCAGAACATAGGATTCTTGGAAAGGCTTTCCATTGTCCAAGGTCTCTAGTGAGGCCAGATATATGCGATCTCTTTCTACTAGGTCAGCCAGGCGGTAAAGTAACCTGCCCCTCTCGGAAGCATCCATCTGTCGCCATGGAGACCCTAGCCGAAAGGCTTCCCGGGCAGCTTTCACAGCCAAGTCTACATCTGCCTTATCTCCTTCAGCCACATGAGTGATGACCTCTCCTGTTGAGGGATTGACTGTTGGGAATGTCTTTTTGCTGACTGCATCCCTCCACTCATTATTGATGAAGAGTTTGTCATATCGGACTTCTGGCTGTAGCACAGGGTTTGGAAGAGATGCAGCAGAGGAGTAGGGAGCAACCCCTGTACAAAGCCTGGATAATCTGGGGGCCAAGAGACGCAGCATGGTATTTCTGGAGAAGGAACAAGAGCTGCCATGAGTCATTAGGTTTAAAAGCACCCTTCTGGACCAAAGAACTACATTTATTATCTTATTACTTGGAATTCTGAAAGTGTTTTAGATCATAATGAACTCTATCACATAGTGTCTTAAAAACAACAACAAAAAAGGGTATATTCCTGATTCACTATATAAAAGCCCAAAATATGTCCAAAATATGAATAGGTAAATTTAGGGTTGGTTTATATAAGGAAAAAAACTTCCTGATAATTAGAACTATTCAAAAGTGGAATAGTTTATCTGGTAAGATCATGTATTTTTCTTTACTGAAGGTCTTCAAGCAGAAACTGAATGACTACTTTTGGGGGATATTTTAGAGGATTCATGCTGAACTGGTTACCTTCTGCAATGTCTTTCAATTTGGAATGAAATCAAGTCAACAATCACTGTTGGGATTTGGAGAAAGGCACAAAAAATGGTCCTTGATTTCAAGGAGTTCACAATCTAGTAGAGGAAATAATTGGCAAACAACTACGCACAAAGAAGACTTACATAGGAGAAATTGCAGATAATCAACAGAGGGAAGGCAGTAGCATTAAGATGGAATGGAAAAGGCTTCTTGGAGAAGGTGAGATTTTAGATTCTCTGTGATTCTGAATCAAGCTCAGTGTCATGACTTATAAAATCAAAGAATTTGGAAATTGGAAGGTACTTTACAGATCATTAAAGTCTTTTTCTGATTGACCCTATGGTAACTCCCAGTTCTAGCCTTTACTGCCAGTTGACTGCATCTCTGTCTGGATGCCCTAAAACTATGAGTATCTAAAACTCATCCTGTCCAAAACAGAATAAAGACTTTAATATTTTTTTTTACCAATGATTTGAATAAACATAGATAAAATGCTCATCAGTTGTGGATGACACAAAGTTGAGAGGGATAATTAAATATTAGATGACCGAGTTGGTATCCAAAACAATCCTGACAGATTAGAGCGTTGGGCTTAATCTAATGAAAAGATAAATGCCAAGTGTATTGGATTGTAAAAAATAAAACAAAAATATTTCAGAAATATAAGTCGGGGGAGGCATGGTTGTCAGTTTTTTAAAAAAAGATTTTGAGGCTTTGGGGACCACAAATTTAATGTGAATCAGCAGTAAAATGAGGTAGTCAAGAAGGAGAAGAAAAGATATATATGGGAAAAATTTAATCAGAGGAAATATATTAGTATTAAAGGAGATCAGAAAATATTTCTCATAAAAGGTGGGATTTTAATGGGACTTGATGGAAACCAGGAGGAATGATGAAAGATGATGAAAGAACATCCTAGTCACCAGGGGGCAACCTGTGCAAATGTATAGTGTTGAGAATTTATATTTCTTGTTCAGGGAATAGCAAAAGGCTAGTATCACTGAATCACAGAGTATATAGGGGTAAGTAGGGATACATTACTGGGAAGTTAGGTGACACAGTGTATAGAGCACAGGCCTTGGAGTCAGGAGGACCTTCATTAAAATCTGACCTTGAAACACTAGTGGTGTGATCTTGGTGGGTCACTTAACACAGTTGCTTCAGTTCATCTCTAAAATGAGCTGGAGATGGAAAGGGCAAATTACTCCAGTATCTTTGCCAAGAAAACCCCCAGAGAAGTCACAAAGAGTTGTTCACAACCAAACAACACAGGTATAATAAGCCAATTAGAAAAATGAGTGAGGGGCAGATTATGAAGGACTTTGAACACCAAATAGAGAATTTTAATATTTGACCTTGGAGATGATGGGGAGTAACTAGAAGTTACTCAATGAAGGACAGGGGGAAGAAGAGGGAATCATGTGATCAGAACTATAATTTAGTAAGATCAATTTGATGGCTGAGTGAAAGATGGACCAGAGTAGGGGAAATACTTAAGGCAGGGAGACCAATCAAATGGCTATTGTAATCGTCAAGGCAAGAAATGATGAAGGCTTGTGCCTGCATGACTTCAGTGTCAGAAAAGTCACAAAGAGATTAGAGGAAAGAAGTGGAGGCAACAATTATAGACTACTCAAGGAGTACAGCCAAAAATATAAGGATAATGGCTAGTAGAAGTGGATAGATCAAGTGAGGATTTTTTGAAGATGGGTGAGCCATGGGCATATTTATAGGAAGTAGAGTAGTAGGCAGAACAAGACTGAAGATTAATGAGAGAGGGAATGATAAAGTGAGTGATCTGCAGGAGAAGATGGAATGGTATTACTTGTGCATGTAAAGGTTTGTATTAGCAACATGGATCACCTCTTCAAGTGAGACAAGGGTAAAAATAAAGATAGTAAGGAAAGATGTCTGAGTGATATGAGATGGGGAGGAAGGAAGAAAAACCTTTGGCAAAAGGCTTCAAATTTTTTCAGTGAAATATGAGGCAAGATGAGCTGAAAGGGAAGGGGAGATTTGGGAAATGAGAAGGGATGAAAAGTACTGGAAAAATCACACATGGGATAGTGTCAGTTAGGGAGATGTAAAAGGATTACTTCAGGAGCAGTGAAAGCCCGGTGGAAATAATGTAACGTGAATTTGTAATGGACCCCGTCAACATATTGTATGATTTTCTATAGCTTTGTTCAGTGAATGGGAGTGAAGGCAGCAGGGAGGAGGACCGAAATAGCAGTGAAAACAGCAGATGTTGGGAATAATATAAAGCTGAAGCTTGGCAGTGCTACACTGATGGGATAAAGAGGCAAAGAGCACAAGATTGTGGAGCTGAACCCATTCATGAAGGGGTCAAAATGGAGGAGGGTGCCAAAGTCTAAAAAGATTAAAGTTGCCTAAGGTCACATAGCTCATTAATTTCAGAGTTCCTCCTAGAAGCCTGATCTTCTGAAAGCTTGGACCATAAGAGATATATTGGCTCTTTTTTTTATCCTTTTTCTCTTGAGATTTCTTTGAAAACATTAGGTTTGTTACAGTGGATTTTGGATTATTTGTCTCAAATTCTACAATCTCTGTTGTTTTTTGATTTGGCATCTCTATCAGTTTAACATCCTTGGAGGCCTCCAAGATGGGCTGAGGAGTGTTTAGCCCACTACTAATAAAAAAAAAAGTTTTTCCTTTTGTGTCATTTGGCTATGGGTACCTACAAATCTTTCTCTCCCAAGAGAATTTCCCTGGACCAGATATGTGATAGAACCATCTCAAACCTGCTCAGGAGAACTGATTATTAAATTTTCAATGTGAACATTTACATCTTTAAAACTGAGAAATGCTACAAACCATGACTTGATTTATAGTTTTGTTAACAATCTTGTTTTAATGAAGTGATAGATGAACGTTAATAATGTAGATTAAGCTCCAGTGTGTTGGTGACATATTTTTTTTCCTTTGGAAAACTTGTGGTTAAATATTAACCATCACACTCTAGCCCTGTACCTATTTTCTTTCCCTAGAAAACTCAGTAGAGCTATCTTGGGGTGGGGGAGGAAGGATTTAACCTGTGAGTTCATTGGTGTGGGAAATTTCTGGGGCATATAGATACAAATCTGCAACTAATCTATAATTATTAGTTGAGAGAGTTGTCTCTGACACTGAGGGGAAAAGTGATTTGCCCAGAGTCACATAATTTTTATGTCTGAAATAGGATATGAACTGAGGTATTCTTGTCCTGTGATCTGTCCTCTACCTACTAAACCATTCTTCCTCTCAGTAGATATACTATTTTTCTATAATTTAAAAAATTCTATGATTTAGTAGACACTATTCTTTCTCCTGTGATTACTCAAGTTTTAAGTTGATTCTTAATTACATTATTATGGAAAGAAAAGAGAGTGACTGCTTAATAAAAAGAATGCTCTAGTGTCTAAGATTTTTATATCTGAATTTCATTAGATTTTTCTGGCAATGAGCTTTCATTGTAGGACAATGTAGTGTAAAGAAAACACTACTTCTTAAACTATAGATAGCAAGAAAATCCCAAGAGTACAGAGAGAACTGTGGGATTCTAAACATTTTGCACTGAGTTGAGAGTCACAAGATGAATGTTTTAGTTCCAGCTCCTTTCTGAATGCAAGATTCCTAATGTGGTCTGAATGGGGCAGACCACAATCTGGACATTCTGATCCTTGCTGTCAACAGCAGCCTAGGACAACAATCCTTTTCACTAGTCTTATTTTTTTTTTATCTCAACTCATTTGTACTAGTAGCTTGCCAACTTTTCCCAATGAGTAAGTTAGGTCAAGGGCATAGCCACAACCTGGGGGTGAGGAGAGGGACTTTGGTCTTTCTTTCAGCATTTCTGCACTAGTAGGATGGGGATGAAGAAAAAGCGTTCAAGTGGATTACCTACCTCCATTCATTAGAGCAAAACAGATGCCCAAACAGTTTCTGATCTTTATTAAGTTATGTCAGTTTCAAAACTTCAAAAGAATGAGAACTGTAAGAACCCTTATATATCAGCTAGTCCACACCCTCTCCACTTCCAGTTTAACAAAGGAAAAAACAAAGACCTACCGGGTATAGTGACTTACTCAAGGTAGTAACAGTCAGAATTTGAATATGTATAGGTATTCTGACTCCCAATCTTGGGGTCCTTTGCACTAAATTAAAAATGAATAAAAGATTGGACTAGAGCAGGGATTTTTAACTTGGAATCCACAGACTTTTAAAAAAATCTAGTTTGCTATTTAAACATAATTTATTTCCTGTATAATTTTTTATATTTATATGCACTTGAAAACATTATTCTGAAAAGAGATCCACGAGCTTTACTAGACACTCAAAGCGGATCAGCGCGTAAAAAGGGTTAAGAATCCCTGGCATGTATACTCTTCTGAGGTCCCTTCCAGCCTTTCAGAATCTCTAACTAAGCCTTTTCCTTATAGGGGCTTTCAGGAGCTTGGGAAGCACCAGGTGTCCAGCCTCCAGGGAGCCCTGTTCCCACAGGACTCCATGCAGAGAGCAGCTGCCAATAGCAGCTGCCGCAGCTACTAGGCACACATTAAACAGGCAGCTTTCAAGGAGGCTGAACCAAGTTGCGAAGCCAGAACCTCAGTCCAGCATCTAGGGACAGTAGGGTTCAGGAAGCCAGGGTCCGCGGAAGCAGGCTTCTGTCCCCCTCCCCCCGCACCCCCTTCCCCCTGAGAGTTTAGGAGATGCTCGCCCTCTCGCATCCGCCTCTTGGCGCCACGTAGAAATAACTGTCTGCCGCACCCTGGGCTCAGGTAGATGTCTTCCCTGTGAGCTGGGAATAAAATCCCCCAAACTGTCGGCTTCAACCGCCCAGAAACGGTGCCTCCCTCAGTGAAGTGGGAGAAACTGCGCTGTAGCGTGCGTTTTACCTTGTGCTTCCGGTCGGGCCGTTACCTTCTGGTCCAGTACGTGAGCAGTATCCAGGGCGCAAATCCTCAGCCCCTTACTGTGTGCAGCCCATTTATAGAGGCACTTAAGGAGGCACCTTTAGTGTCTCCACCCTCTGTCCCCAGTGTTAGCGCGAGATCCGGACCTGGGACATCCCCACCTCCTGCCTTAGCGGGAGGAAGGACCTCCTCACCTTTTCCCAACCTCCAGTGCCTTTGTTACTTTGGTAACTGCATCTGGGAGCTTAAACCAAAGCGAAACCATTTAGCGCTCTTTGCTCCCTTTGCTGACATTGTGCTTCTGATAGAGGATGTTGAAGTTGGACTTTCACATTTATCATTTTTTTTTTTGGTCTGCCTTTTATCACAATTTCAGTGGACAATTCTTGCATCTGTGGCCTCTGTAAAATTTTTCTACTAATTAATTTGTTGGTTACATTAAAATATTAGGGTATTTTCCCCTCTGCATTAGGGAAGCCATCATTATATATATATATATATATATATATATATATATATATATACACACACACACACACACACATACATACATACATATATATAACAGGAAAGATGGTTTATATATGTAAATATATAAATAATATATAATATGTATAACCAAATAGAAATATATATTAATATAGAAAACAGGATTTATTATAATATAGAAATAAATTAAAATAGAAATGTATAATATGTTTAATATAATATGATAATTTATCAATTAGTAATATAATATAACAATTTAATATATTTAATACAATATAAATATATATAAACTGTTTTTCATGTTTCTATTTATCTGTTCTTTCTCTGGAGGTGGACATTCACAAGTTATTCTTCAAACATTAATTCTATAGCTGTATATACTGTTCTTTTGGTTCTACTTATTTTGTTCCCTGAAGAGACTTTATCTTAAGTAAAAGAAAGTCTAAATTGAAATCAATAGATATACGGGGAAGTCAAGTAGTTCAATGGATAGAGAGCTGAGCTAAGAAATGAGAATCCTGGGTTCAAATCCGACAGATACTTACTAGCTGTGACCCTGGGCAAGTCAATTAACCCCCTTTGCTAGTCCTTACCATTCTTCTGCCTTAGAATTAGTACATTGTATATATTCTTAAGACTGAAGGTAAGTGTTTAAAAAAAAAAGAAAAGAAATCAATAGATAATAGAGCATATACCTAGTTCACAGGAAGTGAAAAAGGTACCTGCTCTGTCCATCTCTTTGGGTTGACTCATACCACTCTAGCACTATAATTCTGTTTCTTTGCAGTTTCAGAGCACAGTGTCATCCTAGATCTCCCCTTATAATCTCTACCTTAATTTATCTCTCATCTTCTTCCTCTTGTTTACTCAGTTCTCTAGTCTCCTCTTCCTGCTTGGAAGTTAAGGCCACTCCCTCTCCCTAAGTTTCTTCACCTTAAGGCAGGTTCCATGTTTTCCCAGGGAAAGAAAATTTACCAGTCCTTGTGAAATCAGCAGTGGCATGATAAACATCTGCAAATACACAGCACAAACAGCAAAATAAACATTTACACATAAAAGAATAATGATGATTATCCTAGTATCCTAAGTAATCATCTACTGACGCCATTCATAGAAAAAGCTACTTCAAAGGTATGCAACAAGACATAATACAGGGAGCAGTGAGGTGGTGCAGTAGATTGAGAGCCTGGTCTAGAGACAGGAGGTCCTGGGTTCAAATCTGTCCTCACACACTTCCTAGCTCTGTGACTCTGGGCAAGTCACTTAACCCCCTTTGCTTAGCCTCTACCACTCCTGCCTTTTAATAATTATATTGTCAATACATATGTTGGTTATTGTCAATAGACATGGAATTGATATATAGTATTAAACATCAAATTGATTCTAAGGCAGAAGGTAAGAGTTAAAAAAAAGAGTGAGCGTACAATGCAAACTATCAACTTGACAGATTATTTCAGCGACTGTATATATAAATGACAAGTTACATGCAGGATATCATAACATTATCTCTAAATGACCAGGAAAGAAGCACAATAGCAACAGCAGTGTGACATCACTGGGCAGAAATATGACTAAACATTAGCAAATATGAAAACAAATCGCAATATAATGCACCAGAACCAAATGTAGCTACAGTGGATGAAAAAAATGTATCTAATTAGCAAATACCAGCAAAATTCAGGACATGCAATAGTTAATAGATCTATCACTATTGTTGAGTCGTTTTAGTAATGTCTGACTCTTTGTGACCCCATTTGAGGATTTCTTGGCAGATTATATTAGAGTCATTTGCTATTTCTTTCCCCAGCCCATTTGACAGGTGAGGAAACTGTGGTAAAGAGGGTTAAGTGACTTGTCCAGGGTTACATAGCTGGTAAATGTCTGAGGCTGGATTTGAACTCTAATCCTGGCACTCTCTCCATTGTGCCACCTAGCTGCCCAGATACACCACTAAGCATGTGCAATTATGTGCAAAGCATATAGTCATAAACATTAAATATATGATGAGCAATAAACAAGAATAAGCATTATCCTATCTTCTGGCCACATGTTTCCATACCAGGAGAGTCTCAAAGGCTGAAGTCCAGAGGAAAAGTAGTACTTCTGTGTGTATTCTACTCTTGGTAATAATAATAATCATAATCAGTGTCAGGCACTGTGCTAAGTGGATTCTTCCAACAACTCTGGGATGCAAATTCTTTGTTATTCTTATTTTCCAGATTAAGAAACTGAGGTTAAGTGATTATCCCAGGGTCACACAGCTAGCCGGTATCAAGCTTTGATCTCTGCTCTTCATTATTCCCATCCCAGTGCTCTACCTATTGCTCTGCTTAGGTGCCTTATAAGTACTCATTATCTCAGTTACTGAAAATGTCACTCTGAAAGTTTCTCATTCAGATAGTCTTTAACTAATGAGCAAGCTCTTAAATGTCCATTATTCATCACTGTTTGCTCATTCAAACTTTTCTTTAAAGGACTTTCATGAGTGGACAGGGATATTCTCCACGATTAGGTCTGGACGAGCTTTCCATTGGAAAATCAAGGGTTCTCATGAGAGCTGTATCCTTGTGGAAGGTCTTGACAACAAACTTCCCAATACCATCATTTCCTCTCCTACTTGTGCTTCTTATTCTCTGGACTTTAGCACCGTTTCTAAGCTGCAAACTCACTCTGGAAATTTCTTCAGCATTTGGTGCCTTCTAAATAAGGAATCTATTCTTCCCTGTGACCCTCTCAATCTACAATTTTCCTGGAAGAAATTGTACTTGGAAATATTCTGAAAGAAATTAGATTTAGATCAATATCTCATGCTATATACTCCCTAAAGCTCCAAATTGATATACGTACTTGGGTATCAAAGGTCACATCATAAATTAGAGGAGTATGGAAGGAAGTACCTTTCACAGCTATGGACAGGGGAAAGATCTTGAGCAAAGAAGGGGTAAGGAGGATCAAAGGAAACACACAAAAAAAATTCTATTGCATAAAATTGAAAGAAAATTGTATGTATTATCAATGCAATTAGATTCAGAAAAGGAAATAGTTAATGGAGAAAAATTTGTAGCCCATTTCTTTGTTACAGGAATGATAATCAAGATATATAGAGAATTGATATAAATACATGAGAATAAGAGCCCTTCCCCAAGAGATAAATAGCCAAAGGGTATGATAGGCAATTCTTTTCTTTCTTTCTTCTTCTTATCATCATTTTTTACCAATTATATGTAATAACAAATTTCCACATAAGTTTTCTGAAGTTACATAATCCAAATGGTTTCCCTTCTTCATTTCCTTCCCCCTTCCTAGAGCTGGTAAGCAGTTCAACCTGAGTTATACATGTAGGCAGTTCTTAAGGGAAGAAATTAAAGCAATTTATAGTCTTGTAAAAAAAATTTACAAATAACTAATTATAAGAAAGATGCAAATTAAAATTACTCTCAGATCCTTCCTTATATTCGTTAAATATGCAAAGAATTTTTAAAAAGGATGAAATAAATTTAGGACAATAACCTACAAGACACTAAACTGTGACCTTGAAACTTTGACCTAGAAATACCATTTCTAGGTAAATATCCCCTCCCCCAAAAAAAGAAAGTTGAAAAGGACATATTTACATAAAAATACATGCCATTACTTTTTTGTTGTAGCAAAGAACTGGAAACAAAGAGGACACCTATCAATTGGAGAATGGCTCAACAAGTTATGTCATATAAAGTCAAAGAATGTTATTGTACAATAGGAAATAATGAATAGGATGGATTCAGAGAAATTTGGTGATACTTGTATGAAATGATGCAGAGTGAAACTTGCAGAATAAGAAAGTTGTTCTTTACAATGTCTGCAATAAACAACTTGGAATTATGATGTAATGACTAATTAGGACTCCAGGAAGATTAATGAAGAAGACTTGCTTCTCATTTCTTGATGTAGAAGTGATGGCATGTAAGTGCAGAATAAGACAAATTTCTAGACACAACCATTTCAACATCAATTCATTTTGATTGATTGAACTTTTATTACAAATGAAGAATTTTAGGGGGTTAGAGGAAGGAGAGAAACTAATAGCTATCCTAAAAAAAGAATAAGAAAGGAAAAAGTATCAATGACATTTTTTTAAATTCCCAGAGAAGGCCAGAATGGGGCACAAAAAAGAAGGGTCATATTTGTACTACCACATTAAATTTAATATATGTTACTATATATATATATATATATATATATATTTGTATATAGTAGCCTTACAGTTTTATGTACAATCTCCATTTTCTGGCCTTTATGTATGTAAATGTTTGTGCTAATACATAGTATTAAAAAGACTTTTTAGTAAAGATCTGGAAACAAACTGAGCTTGATTTCCAAGGTCCAAAACAACTAATCTCAGACAGATATCACAGGAGACTGACCATTTACGGATGAATTCTTCTGCTATGGCAACTTAGGACACAAAGAGAAATTCAAAATGTCCTTAAATTCCATGTATCCTTTTCTATTTCTTTCTTAAAATTGGCACAATGACAGAAGCAGAGAAGGGCGTGCTTAGAATCACAAAATATTAGACCATCCATAAATTCTGTCCTGGCTATTGGTACTTGAAATGTGAGATCTTTTGTTAATGGTGAATTAGTAGACATACTATTAGAAAAGCTGAATCATATCAAATTTTAGTTTCACATTATAAATGAAAGCAGAAGAAAGAAGGAAGCCATAGTTAAATAGAAAGTTAGTTCACAAATTCTTCTTAGACAAATAAAGGAATTGTAATCTCAAAGGCATCATATTATGAGACATTTAGATATCTTATATTGCAGTGATAATAATAGATGTTTGCAAGAAGAGTACAAGGAAAATAATTGGAGCTTTTACACCTGCATTTTGTTGCAAATAATAAAGAGGCAGGGAAATAATTAATTGATAAAATCCTTTTAGTTTAAATTAACATACTAATCAAAACTTCCATATAAAGGTACAAGTAGGTGAGAAAAGTAAGAAATATCTTTGAAAACATGGATTGGAATTAAGGAATAAGAGAGGCCAGAGACTTGTAGACAAATGAGAAGGTTTATGATTGCATTCAATAAATAATAACTTTAAGAATGAATCAATAGGTGCTAGACATGGTGAACCCCAAATAACAGAATATGAAAATGATTATATTTCAACAGATAGTGAATGGGCTCATTACTTATGTAAAGAACACTCTTGAATTAGTTGCTTGTGTCCAGACTACTGACTAAAGATCAAAATTAATACAAAGCTAGAAGAAAATAAGATTGTTAAGAAGATGTTTCATATAATGGAATGAACTCCTGACCTATTTTTAAAAAGTAGTGATAAGGAAAAATAAGTAATGGATGGAAGAAATGACACAGATATAGACTATCATAACCTACATAAATCTGACCAACATAAATCAATTATTATAATAAGAAGACCAATTGAGTCTAAATAGTTGCCTTATTTAACAAAGATCTTTTAATGACTCCAAACCTTTCCCAAAGGACAAAGGCCCATTTTTTAAATGCCAATAGTCAACTGGTTTTAAAAGACTAAGAGAAATGGAACCCATGGAAGAATTAAAAATAAGAACACATGTGAAACCCAGTGGAATCGTGCGTCAGCTATTGGGGGGGGGGGAGAGGAAAGAAAATGATATTTGTCTCCAATGAATAATGTTTTGAAATGACCAAATAAAATATTGTTCAAATCTGAAAAAAATAAGGCAATATGGGCAAACTTGCAATATTAAACAAAGAAGGAACTCTGAAGGAGAATTGGAGTAAAAGATGCCATCAGGGAAATGTATAACCAAGAAAGAAGATGAACTAATCATGTAAGGAGAATAAGAGATGGCAGGGAATAGCTCCATTAACCTCCTCACCATGTCAGCTGGAAGCCAAGAATGGACGCCACATTATGGATAGATTCCATGTGGGAAACTTCTATGGGTAATTGATCAAGAGACACAAGATTGGCAGGCATGAATGGGTTGTGATCTCTATCACTGACTGTGAGGTCTAAATCAAAGATCCGCTTGAGTACTTAACTATTGTATCATATATTTCAGTGGTATCAGTGACAGATTTAACTTACTCTGTTTTCTCTCCAGTCACCAGTATCTGTTAGGGTGCTCTGCAATGTTCAATAAATATTAACTAGTAGGAATGAAGTTTCGTCATATAAGCCAGATTTCTGTTGAGACTATTTTTATGGCTCTTAGTATTATTGGAACAGAACTTTTCAAGATAGGAATGATGCTCTGTAAATATCTGATTGAGTGGGAAAGAGACGGAGAACATGGAAGAATTAAAAATAAGGCAATGGAAAGATACATGGTCAATATGGGCAAACTTGCAACATTAAACTAAGAAGGAACTCTGAAGGAGAATTGGAGTAAAAGATGCCATCAGGGAAATGTATAACCAAGAAAGAAGACGAACTGATCGTGTAAGGAGCCTACTCTCTTTTTTCTTATCATAATATCACTTCATTATTCAACAGTGATAAATATGGGCTAAATCTGTGATCTCATTGAGATAGGGAAGTCCCAGGTGAGGAAACTCTCTCTACCAAACCAGATGGTCTTCTCTGCAAGTTATAGTCTTAGAGTTGTTTAGAGTATTGAGAGATTGAGTGTGGTCCTGAGAGTTGACACAGCCACTATGTGTAAGAGTTTGGACTGAACCCAAGTCTTCCTGGCTCTTATGCCTGTTCTCTATTCACTAGGCCATGCTGTCTTTCATGGAGAATAACCAAATAATAAGACATAACATGAAGGCTTGCATCTTTGCTAATCCAATTCTATGTTTTAGAATGCTGATAAGTGGAGTATGGCCTTTTTGCACAAAGTTTTTTTTTTTTATTTTTTTATGACTGTTGTATTCTTTAATGACCCTAATCATTTCACTTCAAGTATTCTCTTATCCAAAGCAACTGTTAATTATTTTAAGGCTGAAAAAAGTCCAAGGAAATGGGGCAAAACTCCCTGCATGTGAGGTTAGTGAAGGCCATGGAACCACAGAGCTTTGACCTCTTGATGCCTGCTCTTTTCAAAACAAAATCAAGTTGACTTTCCCAGACTATCAGCCAATGGCTGATTGCTTCATAGCAATCATTGATAGGCAGGAAGACTATTTATCTTAACACATTTTTAAAATAAATACATCTGAACTATTGCACAATTTATAAAAAAGATAAACTGCAAAGATTTGTTAAGAAAAACATGTAAACCATTCCTAGTTGCTGAACAGTGTTAGATTCAGTATTAAAGTAATGATGTGACAATATGGAAACAAAGTTCTTCTTAGAGCTAGTTTGAACAGGGCTACCATTTTGTCTCATGCCTCTGGAACCCTGGTCAGATCACTTACCCTCTTATGCTCTAGGCAACTTCTTAATTTTTTGAATTAATTTCCGAGTATCTCAGCCTTTCTTCCCCCCCCCCCCATGTCATAGAAGGATCCAGCAAACAGATATGTATATAATTGATTATGTCTTTCATGTTTCCATTTTTCAGCCAGGCAACTCTTTAAGACTCAATTTCCCATATTTGCAATGGTAGAAGGAGTATCCTTATCTCAGAATTTCTACCAATGAAATGACAAGTCTAGTGTCTGTTCTACAAGGGCCTTCATTTGTTTAGACATGGCTTCACTTTCATTTGCTTTTCCCATCTTGGCTGTAGTATTTAATCCTCAGGTTTTTTTTTAATTAAAAAAATTTTTAAATCTTTATTTTCTGTCTTAGTAATAACTCTGATACAGAAGGGAAAGGGTTAGGCAAATGGGATTAAGTGACTTGCTCAGTGTCACATAGTTAGGAGGGGTCTGAGACCACATTTGAACCCAGATCCTCTGACTCCAGACCTGACTTTTTATCCATTGTGCCACCTAGCAGTCCCCGTCCTCAGTTTTTTAAGGTCAGAATTTCAGTTTATCACTTTACACAGAAGGTATTTTTTTCTTATTTAGTATCAACCTGTGACCTCATCACCTTAGAGAGCCCCTCCTTTCACTTAGCCCTATAATCCATCAGTTACCAAACCTTGCCGTTTCATTTCTACCTCCAGGTTTCTTCTTTGTCTCCTTCCCTCCACTCCCACCTAGAGAAATGCCACTGTCGCTCAGTGCCTCCTCGCCACTTTAGGAGTTAAGGGGATGGTTTTCCGCTCTGCTTCCAACTCATAGTCCACACAGTTGACAAAACGATTTTCCTAATGTACAAATTTGACCATGTCAGTCAATAAACTTTAGTGATTCTCTATTGCCCTTCGAATGGAATATAAACTGTTTGGCATTGAAAGCATTGAAAGTCCCACGAATACACAACTGAAATGCTTCAACAACAATAAAAGTAATTCTATTTCTCACTTGTATAATCTGTATTTTGAAGAATTCTTCTATTTTGGACAGGTTGAATTTGTGATACCTATGGGAAATCCACTGGGAAATGCCCAGCAGGCATTTGGTGTTGTGAGAGAAAAGAAAACTGCAATTTAGAGCAACATCAGTCAGATAATCTAAAATCAAAGTTAGATAAAACTTCATTTAAAAAAGAATGGTGAGGCTCATTTGAAATTCTCTGAAGAAACCCTGTCTCAAGATTTGAAACTGTTCCTTGAGAGTATGGTGCTCAAAAAGAGACTGAGAGATGCTCTCATCTAGCCTTCATGAAGTTATCAGGACTTCCTGATAGGCCAGGGGCTTGTCCATTTTTGTCCTCAAAGACTTTCAGAGGTGTAGAGGCAATAATTTCCCATTCTAATATATCATCTTCCCAACAGTGAAATACCTCCTTATGCACCAATTAAATGGAACCTTTCAAGCTTGTTCCCCCTCCCCATATATAACAGTTCTGGAAGATAAGTGCTATTATTATTATTATTATTATTATTGAACTTCAGGGTTTCTGTTCTGGGCTGTCCCTTGATATAGCCAACCTCTTGACATAGCCCACCCTCTCCTGCCTCCTTTCTAGGTTGTGTATCCAGTCTAAACTTAGGACTTAATGCTTTGGTGCATAAGACAGAGGTGAGCCTTCTGCTTTTTCCCTAGTGCTTAGATTATAGAGCCAGATACCTTAGCTCTTCTTCTCTTTCATTTACTTGGTCATGATGGTTCCATTCTCAGTAACCATGTTTATTCCTTAATGAGATTATTCTGAAAGTGAAAATTGGATTCCACAGCTGATATAATATCTACCATTTATATGCAATATTTTAAACGGTGCTAAATTCTTGATTTATATATCATTTGAGCATCATCGAGAAACTTGAGGTAGATACTACAATGCCTAATCTACAAATGAGGAAACAGACTCAAAGATCTTAGGTGACTTGCTCAGAATCATACAGATTTTTGTTGTTGTTTGGTTGTTTTTAGTCATGTCCTTCTCTTTTCCCATTTGGTTCTGTTAGTAGAGATACTGGGGTGGTTTGCCATTTCCTTCTCCAGATCATTCGACAGATGAGGAAACTGAGGCAAATAGTGTGTGACTTGCTCAAGATCATCCAGCTAATGAGTGTCTTAGCTAAGATTTGAACTCGGGAAGGTGATTCTTTATGACTCCAGGTTCAGCATGCTATCTACTACATCATCTAGCCACCCAATCATACAGCTAGTTAGTCTTTGTGACAGCAAGTTCCAGTTCTCTATTCATTATGCCATGATATTCCCTTGATATCCTGAGTATACATATCCATGTATACTCAGAGGGTAGGATAGGCTAGACCGAATTACAAGTGGAAGGCACAAAGGAAAGATGCCATCAGAGCTGTGAAGACTGGAGTGGTTTGTGATCCAGTGAAGAAGAGATTTAGTGCACAATATCTAAACAAGTAGCATGATTATTTGCTTCCTTTGGAAAGGACTTTTATCTTCTTTCTTTCTTTCTTTCTTTCTTTCTTTCTTTCTTTCTTTCTTTCTTTCTTTCTTTCTTTCTTTCTTTCTTTCTTTCTTTCTTTCTTTCTTTCTTTCTTTCTTTCTTTCTTTCTTTCTTTCTTTCTTTCTTTCTTTCTTTCTTTCTTTCTTTCTTTCTTTCTTTCTTTCTTTCTTTCTTTCTTTCTTTCTTTCTTTTCATTCCATCTGCTTTAAAAGTTGCAGACCATCCTTTCTCTTTACCAAGTTATGATTCAATGATGTGTTCAAGCTCAAGATCCAAAAGGGCAGAGGATGATAAAGCAATTTATGTTTGTGATATACGATTGAGGTAATCTTGCAGATTAATTTTTAACGAGGGTTTAACTTTATTCTAGGCAAAAAAATCTTTTTGATCAATATAATTACATGCAATAAACTATTTGAAATGGTTCTTTTATGACAGAATTGTGACATGGAAATAACATTAAAAGACTGATATATATTAATTTAAGGTCACCAAGGAATTCAGCTATGTAATTCCTAAATGAAAACTCAAGTCAGCAGTCAACCTTTTATGGAGTTTTTAATTACTAACAGGAGGAAGAAAGGTATTAGAGGGAGAGAGAGAGAGAGAGAGAGGGAAAGAGAAAGGGGAGAGAAGGGATATAGGGCTTAAATACCCCCTCTGCTTAACTGGGCCAAAGGCCCAAGGCCTTGGATCACCGAGGCAAAGAAAAGAGATCAGTCCCTATCACTCACGTGACCAAAATGGAGAAACAGTCTCAGGGCCTCCACTCCAAGCACCCAGGCTCCAACAACCTCCTTTCCTCCACCCAGGAAGTCCCCAGACTCCTCAGCTGTCCTCTACCTCACTTCCTGTGTCTCCCCTGTGCCAATGGTGGCTCTAGCTTAACCCAAGACCGCCCAGAGGTCTGTCCCTTTTGCACATGTCTGTTGAAGGTCATATTCTCAAATAATTAAATCTTGAGCTTTGCTGCAGCCCTTCCTAAATCCTGTTACCCTGAGTAGGGTGGAGATTTTAGTTTCCAAGACCTGATTCTGTCATTCCAAGTATCTCCATTGTTATTGATCAGGAAATAGCCAAATCCCATCCTCTAAAGAATGGTTTGAACAGGGTTGAGTAGTTTTGAAATTCACAGAATCATCATAATAAATGGATATTTATCGATGAATATTTATTATTCACAGTTGGTCCTTTTGTAGATTTCCTATTCATAAATCTCTTTCCTGATAGTCTGGCACTCCTATGCCTCAAATTCCCATGATTAAAGTCATGATTTGAGGTGGAAATAATCTTATAGATAAATTTTTAATGATATTTTAACTTTGATTATTCAAGTTAAAGATATTTTTTGGATTAATGAAATTTCCTTTGAAGCTGGGAGGATGTTTGAGCAATAGGCTTAGAATCTAAGAGCAGAAGTTTTAAATTAAGCAATTGTTTTGTAGGTATTTTTTTAGCCACATTTCTATATGGTTGGTTTCTTTCATAATGCTGTGTAATTTATTTCATGCATTAAATCATTATTTTGTGAGGGAGCCTAGTTTAACCACTGCCAGAGTGGTCTAGGACACAGAAAGGGCTAAGAATTCCTAACAATGAATTTTTAAAAATTCTCTCTTAATCAGACCCTAGATAAGGATTGTATCATGTTTTTGAGTAGTGATCAATGATTTTAATCCTTGGGTTAATGATTTTTTCTTAGTTTTTTAAATAAAGGATTTTTAAAGAGGGACAAATGTCATAATTTCCTTCAGTTAAGCAAGCCTATCCATCTATCATCAACATTGGTGTTTACACTATGAAACAATCTCTTAAACAGCACTCATTTTAACCTTTATTCAAATAAAACACAGCAATGTTACACAGGAAAGGTAATATATTTAATCGTAATCACTTAATAAAAATAACTGACAGTGTTTGGAGGTTTATTGAATACCTTACAACCATTAACTCATTGAGTCTCCCCTTACTCCCAAAATAATCCTGTGAGGCAGGTTCTTTAGGCATTTTTATTCCCCCTTTCAGGTATCATAGTACAGAGTGCTGGACTTGGAGTCAGAAAGATCTGAATTCAAATCCAGCATCAGACATTTACTAGGGTGTGTGACCTTAGGCAAGTCACTAAATTACTTTGTGTCTCTGTTTCCTTATCTCTGAAGTGGGGATAATAATAGAACCTACCTTATAGAATTGCTGTGACTATTAAATAAAATAATATAGGTAAAACACTCTGCAAATCTTGGAGCTTCATAAAAGTGTTTATTATTATTATTACTTATAACCCAGGTTTCATAGAAGTTAAGTGGCTTACCCACAATATCTTGGAGGTGAGATTTGAGTTCCAGGTTTCTCTGTCTCCAAGTCTAACTCTCCTTCATACTGTTAATCCATGAAGGGGTCTATGAGAAAATGTGAAATTAACTGGGTGAACATTAAAATAAAAAAACAAGGGCACATTCTCATCAGAGTAATTGATGGAAAGCAAATCCCCATTTCTACTTGGGAAAGATAAATCACTTTTTGTACTTTCTATTTTTTTATGAATATTTGGAAATCCTCTATTTTGTCCAATGCCCATACTTTACCCTGGAAGTATATAGTCGGTTTTGATGGATAGCTGATTCTTGGTTGAAGACCCAGTTCTCTTGCTCTTCTGTATATTGTGTTCCAGGCTTTACACTCTCTTAGTGTGTTTGCTGCTCGGTCATGTGTGATCCTTATTGACAAGCCTCTGAATCTGAAGTTTCTCTTCCTAGCTTCTTGTAATATTTTCTCCTTAGTTTGGAAGCTCTTGAATTTGGCGATTACGTTCCTGGGGATTGTCTTTTGGGGATTTAGTATAGAGGGTATTCTATGAACTCTTTCAATTTCTATTTTGCCCTCTTGTTTGAGAACATTAGGGCAATTCTCTTCGATGATTTCTTGTAGTATGGCATCAAGGTTTTTGTTAATTTCTGGTTTTTCAGGTAGACCAGTGATTCTCAAGTTTTCTCTCCTCCCTCTGTTTTCCTGGTCTGTCACCTTGTCAGTGAGATATTTTATGTTTTCTTCTATTTAATTAATTTTTTGACTTTGCTTTATTAATTTGTGCTGTTTTGCAAGATCACTGTCTTCCATTTGCTTAATTATGATCTTTAAGGAGTGGTTTTGCTTTTTCAGTTTGGTCTACCCTTCTGTTAGAGGCTTCCATCTCTTTCTCCAATTGTGAGATTTTGTCTGTCAGGCTGACGACCTCTTTTTGAATTTGTTCCCATTTTTCTAGTCAGGAGGTTTCCTTCCTTTGAATAAGCTCCATTTTGAGTTCTTCCAGAGCTTGTGGATAGTTCATTTTGGGGGGCGTTTTAATTTTGTTTGCATTCCATCCTCTTTTTCATCTGTTTTCGCTCCATAAAAGTTTTCAATAGTCACTTTTTTCCCTTTCTTCTTGGAGGGTTGATCTTGGGCACTCTGAGCCATCCCTTTGGTGGTCATTCAGAAATCTGAGTGAAATGGGCAGATATTGATGGTTTTGCCTCAGGTTGATTCTTCCCAGCCTCCGAAGTTTGTTGGCATGCTCGCCCACGCAGTCTGTGGTCTCTTCTCTCCCGTGCGCGCAGGCTTCCCCTGCACAGGCTTCCCTTGTAAAACTGCTTCACGGGGTAGTTCCCTGGTAGTCCTTGTCAGTTCCCAGGGACCCTGGTGTGCCCCCCCCCCTTCACTGCAGCGAAGAGTGGAGATTTTGCCTCAGACTCTTTCTAGAGCCTCCGCGCATTCAGCATTTGCAGTTTGTAGGAGCCCCCGCGATCTGGTCTGAGCTCTCTCCAGTGAAACCACTCTGAGAGGTAGTTCTCTGGGAGTCCTCTTTAGATCCCAAGGACCCTGGAGTGCTCCCCACTCACTGCAGAGATGTTCCTCACTCATTTTCTGTCTCCGGTGAGTGTGTTGGTCCCTACTCTGGGGTGGGGGAGGGCAGCTCAGCTCAGCTCACGCTTGGCAGTGATCTTTCTCTCCCTCTTACAGTGTGGAAGTTTTCAAATCTCACATACCTTCATTGCTGTGGGCTGCTGGAGAGGCCCTCCAATCTTCCAAAGATGATTTTTATGTTCTTTTGAGGTTGTCTATTTTGTTCGGTTCGGGGGAGAGGAAGAAATTCGCATCTAGATTGCCACTATGATTACCTGGAAGTCCCTCATGTGTGTTTCTTGTAGACAGCATATGGTAGGGTTTTGGATTTCAATCCACTCTGCTATTCATTTGCATTTTATGGGTGAGTTCATTCCATTCACATTCAGAGTTATGATTACCAGCTGTGTATTTCCCAGCATTTTGATTTCTACTCCTAGTCCTTCCTTTTCTTCTTTCACTATTTCCTTCTACACCAAATTTTGTTTTTAATTAGTCCCCCTAGCTCCCACCCTTATTTTACTTCCCTTTCTACCCTACCCCCTCCCTTCTTATTCCCCCCTTATTTTTTTGCAGTCTTTCTAAGACTACCCCCCATCCTCTCCCTCCCTTATACTACTTCCCTCCCCACCAGTCCATTTGTTACCCTTCTACTCCCCTATAGGGCACAAATCTATTCTCTGATCCAATGGATTGAATTGTTCTTCCCTCTTGGGGTCAATTTTTATCTCCAACCTCTTTAGACTTCCAGCGTATTGATGTTCTGCCCCCTCCTGCCATGAGCTTCTTTGTGACATATAAATTTATCCCCTTTTGTTTCTTTTCCCATTTTTTAGTATTATCCTCTTTTTTTTAGCTCTAGTTGTGTATATATATATATATGTATATATACACACATGTATATGTATTTATGGACACATATATCTATATACCTTTTTATGTTTTGTTATTTCATCTTATACAGTTTGTCACTGTTCCCTCTAAGTGTAATTCTTTTAGCTGCCCAGGTGATAACAACAATTTTCAAGAGTTACCAATGACCTCTTTTCTTATAGGGATACATATCATTTTAACTTATTGAGTCTCTTAAAAAAAGTTTTTGGATTTTTTTTGGTCGTTTTGTTTTTATTTTTTCCCCTCTTTTTAAATTATCTTTTGATGATTCTCTTGAATTCTATGCTTGGACATCAAATTTTCTGTTCAGGTCTAGTCTTTTCTTTAAAAATTCTTGGACTTCTTCTGTTTTGTTGAATGACCATACTTTCCCTTGTACGAATATAGTCAGTTTTGCTGGGTAGTTGATTCTTGGTTGTAGACCTAGTTCCCTTGCTTTCCAGAATATCATATTCCATGCCTTTCGGTCCTTCAGTGTCGATACAGCCAGATCCTGTGTTATCCTCACTATGGTTCCATGGTATCTGAATGACTTCTTCTTAGCAGCCTGTCATATTTTTTCTTTGGTCTGATAGTTTTTGAATTTGGCTATAACATTCCTGAGTGTTGTCAGTTGGGGATTAAGTACAGGAGGTGATCTGTGGATTCTTTCAATGTCCACTTTTTCCCTTGTTCTAGAATATCGGGGCAGTTTTCTTGAATAATTTCCTGTAGTATTATGCCCAGGCTTTTTCTTTTGTCATGGTCTTCCAGTAGACCAATGATTCTTAAATTGTCTCTCTTAGAATGATTTTCTAACTCTTCTGTTTTGTGAATGAGATGCTTCATATTTTCCTCAATTTTTTTTATTCTTTTGGTTTTGTTTTATAGTGTCCTGCTGCCTTGTGAGGTCACTTAATTCTAGTTGTATTCTGGTTCTTAAGGACTGGATTTCACCCCTGGCTTTTTGGTCATCCTTCTCCTTCTGGTCTGATTTTCTTTGGAGGTCATCTTTGATCCTCTTTACCTCATCTTTCATCTTCTTTGCCTCAGCTTTCATCTCCTTTGCCTCATTTTCAAGCTGTTTTTTTTGACTTTCAAGACACTATTTTCTGTTTCCAGATGACTTATCTTAGTTTTTATGTTCTTTTCCCAATTTTCTTCAGGCTTTCTTAATTATGTTTTGAATTGCATTTTGAGTTCTTCCAAAGCCTGTATCCAATTCACGGGGATTGCTGATTTATTGTTTGATGATCCCTCCTCCTCTGTTCTGTTTGCTCTTTGTTGCCTGTATTGAAGCTGTCTATTGTAATTTCTTCTTTTTCTATTGTTTGCTCATATTTACCCCTTATTACTTCCTGTATTTGACTGTCTTCTTGCTCCTCTCTTTTTTTGGTTTTGGGGTTTTCTGTCAGTCCCCCCTCTTTTAGCTTTGACAAAAGATCTCTCTGTACAGTCTGTAGGGGAGGGGTGTTGGAGTTTTCACTTTTTGTACTTTCTGTAAGCTTGAAGTAGAGCTGGAACTAGGGCATGGTGTTGGGGCTTTGTATCAGGGTCACCAAAATTTAGAGGGCATGGATTGTTTCTAAACCTTTTCTGTAGGATGGAAAGTATTGAACTTTGCAACTAGTTAGCAAGAATAATTACTTAAAATAGGAAGTTGTTCTCTTTTCTAGTAACTATGCTACAGATGAGTAGTGCCTCTGGTGCATCTTTAATGTTTCTTTCATACCCTTCTTCATGAGGAAGTGTCCAGCAGCTTTCCCCACTTTCTTTCATTTCAATATTTCTTAAAAAATTAGTATGAGTATATTTTATGAAGGTTTTTCTAGCCATCAGAAGTCCTAGTTAGAGGTCTAGCCTGCAAACAAGCTATGTGTTTTTTAAAACTTTGTTAAATTTTATATATATATGTGTGTGTGTGTGTGTGTGTGTGTGTGTGTGTGTGTGTGTGTGTGTGTGTGTGTGGGTGGGTGGGTGTGGGTGTGTGTATACTTTAAAAAAAGCTATTTTCCAGCTAGGTAGCACAGTAGATAGAATGAATAACCTGGAGTTGGGAGGACTTGGGATCAAATCTGGCCTCAGACACGTCTTTACTGCCGAGCCTTTACAGCTCTTCTCTTAGATTTCATTCTAGGACAGAAGGTAAAGATAAAAAAAGTTCCACTGACCTTGGATTTATTGTAACTGTCAACGGATATATTCCTTGTAAAACATGTAATCTGTATGAGGAAGTACATGTATTTAAAAACAAGTTTCTGAACTTCATTTTCAGGAAGACAGTTTATGAGTAAACCCCACTATTGTACTTATAGTTTTTAAAGCAGTTCCTGGTATCTTGTTTTTTCTGTAGAGGAAGAATCTTATTATGACCTTAAGTAACTCATTTCACTTTACTAGACATCAGTAGCCTCATCTTAAATTTCAGGCAGCTGGGCACTATTATCTCAAGGTTCCCTTCTAGCTTTACAGTTCTGTGACCTTATGTGAATGTTATCATGAGAATAAGGCACATTCTTCTTATTAGGAAAGACAGGCACAGAGATGTCATATTATTTAGGCAGCTGAGTGCAGCAGTGGAAAGGACTCCAGGTCTTATAGTCAGGATAGACATGAGTTCAAATCCTACCTCAGATACTTATTAGCTTTTTTATTTCAGGCAAGAAGGTTCATCCCTCTCAGCTCCCATTTCCTCATCTGTCCTGGTGCCATTCATGAAGCTGATTGGGTCAAAATCAGACTGTTCAGTTGGGTTTTATAAAGAACTTTGCATTTATACTTCTCTGAAAAAGAAACAGGCTTTATAATTTTTTAATTACAGTGGAGGGAATCCCTTTTCAAGTATATTTTACGGCTTTTTGTTGAACACCATTCACAGGGTTGGTTTCAAAGGACTATTTTCAGGGCTTGGTTTCTAAAACTTTATGCCATGTCTAATTTGTGAATGACATAAATGAACAAATCAATTAAGTGGTGTTATTGTTCATTTGTTTCAGTCATTTTTGATTCTATGTTTGGAGTTTTCTTGGCAAAGATCCTAGGGTGGTTTGCCATTTCCCTTTACAGCTCATTTTACAGGAGAGGAAACTGAGGCAAACAGATTTTAAGTGACTTCTTCAGAGCCATAGAGCTAGCAAATGTCTGAGGCCAGATTTGAACTCAAGAAGCTGAATCTTCCTGACTCCAGACCTCATAGTCTCTACTACTCTGTGCCATTTAGCTGCTCAAGTTGAGCAATGAATTAAAAAAAAAAGTTAAATATCAGAACCTGGGACCATTAAAAAGACAGGTGACTTGATCTGGGTCAGGGAAGCCAGTATGTATCTGCAGTAGGCTATGGCCAGGTCTATATTTGTTATAAGGATACTCTCTCAAGGTCTCTGAAGAACTTGGCACAGGACCATTAAGAATGATGGGTCTGCATCAAAGAAATTACTGTGTTCTATGAGCAAAGAATAATTGCAGTAACTCCAAAGGATTGTGAAATGCACAAATTTAGAACATCTTCAGCCCAAATTTTCTCATGGGCTACTTGTGCCCAACTCATTGTATAGCCCTTTTGGGCTCATATTGCCAAAGTCAGACAAACTGTACATTGACCCCTTGGGTACAAAGGACAACAACTAACCATGTATTATGAGGGAGAGAGCAGGACACTGTTAGGATAGTGCTTGGCACTTCTAATTACACATAGAATTGGAAGGAGGAGTGGGGAATGGTATTAGGATGGTCTGGGTCTTCTTAAGTCTAGTGGATTCCCATGTTGGCAAACCCATGGCATGTGTGCTAGAGGGGGCTGCTTCCCTCTCCCTCACCACATATGCCTGAGGACATTTTTTATATCACCTGCCCCTCTGCCCAGAAGCCCAATGGGTGCACTTCCTCCCTCCCCCATCTGGGGTAAGAGGGGCTCACATGTGATGTGAACATTGCAGTTTGGGTACTCAGTCTCTGAAAGGTTCGCCATCACTGCCCTATTCATTGTTGGGATAATAGAGAGACAAGGGAGGTTAGACTATCAGAACTATCAATTTACAACAGATCAATGAGCAAGTTTTGGTCAAGCATCTACTAGGCTTTTAAAGCCTTAACAAAAATCAAAAGGTCCTAGCCTTAGATGTCTTGAAGCCCAGGAATAAATTACTTTAGCTTAGAAGCAAGCTGACCTTAAAAATTTATGCTTAAGAAAGGTTTTATTAGGCATTATATTAAGATTTGGGGATAAAAATACAAAGAAAAAATAATTCCTCTTCACAAAGAACTTATAAAATATTTTTCCAATTATAATCCTATAAAACAATTTATAACATTTGTTTTAAAACATTCAGTTCCAAATTTCCTCCCTTCACTTATCATTGAGAAGGCAAGGAATTTGATAATTTGATATACACATGACATACATGTGCAGTTATGTAAAACCTATTTCCTTATTAGTTATGTCAGCAAAGAAAACATAGACCAAAGAAAAGAACCATCCAAATGAAAAAAGAAGTAAAAAAGTATGCTTCACTCTGCATTCAGACTCTAACAGTTTTTTCTCTAGAGTGGATAGCATTTTTCGCTATAAATCTTTTGGAGCTGTCTTGGGTTGTTGTATTGCTGAAAATGACTAAGCCATTCACAGTTGATCATTGTAACCCAATAAATGATACGAGGTAATTTCCCTAAGAAATAACAATTTATTAATGGGACCTGTAATCTGCTAACAAAGGATGGGGTTTTGCATTTGTCTCTCATGCAAAAGACCCTCAGTGAGACCCAACTCTCTCTTATTTGAAGGTGTGTTCTCTTTCTAATTGGTCTGATAGTTTGTTCCCATGGAAGTCCCCATTGGTGGATATTTTGAAAGAAGAAATGGACTTAGAGAACTCAATTCCTTCTGTTAAATCTATATTTTGGAAAGGGGGAAGGAAGGTAATACAAAGGGAAAACAGCACATATAAATAATATTAAGAAGGGAGGAAGGAAAATGGGAGAAGGGAAATCTGACTGCTTTACCCTCTAATTAAAGCCACTGTTTAACCACCTTAACTGATTACATAAATTCCTAAGGGCAAGTCCAACAGGTAACCAGAATGTCACAAACAAAGGGTCCTTGGCGAGTCAGGTACAGGAGTCCAGCTGATGTCCTCAGATGTCCCAGCAAGGTAGAGATCTTTTCCCAGTCACACTGTCCACCAGGAAGATTGGAGATATTCTCTCAGTACAGCCAGTAAATCCTCAAGGCCAGTTGTTGGATGGATGGATTTCCAGGAAGTCTCAGCCACACACCTTTCTCCTTCACCTTGCTTGCAGCTCCAGAGTGGTTCCTAGGAGTTCTGACTCAACCAGGCTCAGGAGGATTCTGAGTCTCAAGCCTGGTCAATCATTCTCTTGCTTCTTGTAATTTCCCTTCCTACGGGGCCTCATTACTTCATCACAGGAGAGGTGGATTTTTACCAAATGAGAGAAATCTTGGTCCATCCTACTTTCAAATGCATTAGGGAGAGAATTCTTGATTACAAATAAATAAGACTTCAATCCTTTCAAAGCCTTAACAAAAGACAAAAGGTCTTAGCATTTAGATGCCTTGAGACCTGGGAATAAATTAGTTTAGAAGCAAGCTGGCTTTCAAAACTTATGTTTAAGAAAGGTTTTATATTGAAATATTATTATTAATAAATAATACAATTCAATATCAATTTTCTTCATTATCATACAATATTGCTGTTATTATATGCAATATTGTCTTGATTCTCTTAACTTCATTTTGCATCAGTTCACATAAGTCTTTTTGGGTTTTTCTGTAAATAGCCTGAAGAGTTTATGTTCTAATTGGAGATAACAATGACAACAATAACAATAACTAACATTTCTATAATACCTACTATGTGCCAGACACTGTGTTAAGAGTTTCACAAATATTTCATTTGATTCTTACAATAACTCTTATGAAATAATGCTATTCATTTCTTTTTGCAGATATAGAAACAGAGGTAAATGAAGATTTAGTGATTTGCCCAAGGACCTGCAAATATATATATATGTATATATATATAATACACATAGCATAAATATGGCATTAATAAATAAATTGATTCCTTGATCCATGTGTATGAGAGCTGTAGCCTGACAAGCTAAGAATAAACCCTTTTTATACTCCTTGCTCATGTCAGATCATTTAATGACTATCATTCCAACACCTGAATTTAGCATGGTTGCCAGAAACCTCTTATGACAGTGACAGAAGCAGAATTTGAATTCAGATCCTTCTGATTCTGAGATCAAACTTCTATTAATTATATCACAGAGTATATGATTGAGCAGGTAGGTGGCTCAGTGAATAGAGTGCAGATCCAGAGTCAGGAAGACTCATGTTCCTGAGTTCGAGCCTGCCTTCAGTCACTTACTAGCGTGTAACTCTAAGCAAGTCATTTAACCCTACTGGTCTCACTTTTCTCATTTGTCATATGAGCTGGAGAAAGAATGATGAACCATTCTAGTATCTTTGGCAAGAAAACCCCAAATGGGGGCATGACTGAAATGACTAAATATTGACATTGCTTAATATATATTCTTACCTTTTGAATCAAACATTATTTAATTTTATTTTTTAAGTATACATACCAGAAAGCATTCCAATCTCTCTCTATGGGAGGTCTAGCCAGGCAGACCATTAAGTCTTGGTGAGCCTCAGTTTCTAATGTGGCAAAACCATCACAAGACTGAGTTAGATAGTATCATGGGCTGACTCCTTGGGGATAATCATTTTCAAGGGTTCACGTGAGATTGCATCTCTTACTGAGACAAATATGATGAATTGCTATTCAAATTCCCATACAAGGAGAATTTGCTAATATATATTTAAGACTGTCCCCCGAGGTAGTTCCTCTGATTTAGTTCAGCAGAGAGAGAGAAGGGAAAGAAACCGCCAAGTTGTGGATTTGGGTAAGGGATTGCCATTGTTCTGTTGTGTCTTCCATCTGCCCAGGGAAAGAGGACTTAGAATTTAGCTGATCTGCATGTTGCCATGGGCAGCCCAGAATCATCAATTCTTAGAGCTGGTCAGGAAAGAGGTCCAAAGTTGGGAAGTAATTTACTCAAGTTTTATTCAAGATCATGGCTGGCAGTGTCTAGTTTTCTACATTTTAGTCCCTCTTGGAATTTGTTTCTTTGCCTTCATTTTATGTACTATGTTGGCTGTCTTGTTTTATGCTTCACCATTACTCTAGTGTTTTTAATCAGTTTCTGGCTATTTCCTTCACTGAACACCTATATAAAATTCATTCTGAGCATTTTGTCTCTTTTTTGTAAAACTCCTTCACCTTCGGTCTTAGAGCCAATTCTGTGTCCTGGTTCCCAGACAGAAGACTGGTAAGGTCTAGGCAATGAGGGTTAAGTGACTTGCCCAGGGTCATCCAATTAGGAAGGATCTGAGTCTAGATTTGAACCTAGGACTTTTCATTTCAATTCACCAAGCCACACAGTTGCCTCCTGGTTCTTTTCTAATATAGTTATCTAGAAGTGTCTATGCTTATTGAGAATTACTGATAAAATATTCCTAATGAGAGAACTTGATTTATTTTGAAAAATAGTAAATAAATTGATTCTTTGACCCCACTTGGGTTTCCTTGGCATGGATACCAGAGTGGTTTGCCATTTGCTTCTCCAAATCATTTTACAAATGAGGAAACTGAAGCAAGCAGGGTTGGATAAATGACTTATCCAGGGTCACAGAGCTAGTTAGTGTTTGAGACCAGATTCAGCCTCAGGAAGATGAGGCTTCTTGATTCTAGTCCTGGCACTCTATCCCTCAAGCCACTTAGCTGTCCCAATTTCTTTCATAGACCACTTCTAAAGATATTAGGAATACTGGATAAAAAAAAAATCCTGGTCTAGGTAGATTTAAAAGTGCACTTAAACAAAAACTTGAAGACTAAATCATACCTATACTGTATAAACTGTTTGCAAAATAAAGAAGATACTCTACCAGATCTGTTCAATGTCATAAATATGGTCAAAAAGAAATTATAAGCTATTACTAATGGATTTTGAAATAAAATTTAAATAAAATGTTGGGAAATAGACTACAATAATATATTTTAAAATCATTCATTATTGACCAATGTGGATTTCTGTTGTGAATGCAAGGATTTTTCAACATAAAGAAAGCTATAAACAGTTATAATATTATTAAGTCTAAAAACTTATTTTCACCAAAAGATTGAAAAAGCCCTTCAAAATAGAATTCACTTGTGTTAAAAAATAAAAAATAAATCATATCACTAAAAGAATTTTTCCTTTTGTGGCTATCTAAAGGAGTGGTGTCAAATGTGTGGTCCCCATGACTCCAGAGTACTGTACCAACCAGATTAAATATAATTGATAAATATTTTAAAAATAAAAATACAATAAAACAGATATCACATTTTAAAAAAACTAAGCCAATATACAGCCATCAAGGGTCTTTATTATATGGATTAATGGCCTTTTTCTATTTGAATTTGACACCACAGTAGCTCTCTAAACTCAAGGGTCAGAATTAATTGTGATGGAGAAACATCAGAAGCTTTCCCACACATTGGGAAAAAGCAAAGATATCCACCGTCTCCAATGTCATTTATAATAGTTCTAACAATATCAATTAGAAGAGAGAAAAATGGAGAAAATATGCAAAGTTTTCTCAATTTACAGATTACATTACAGTGATGTTCTTAGAGAATCAATAATACCTACTTGACAGAAATTTCGTTTACAATAACAAAATGCATATAGCATTTATTGAAATAAAACTTCAAAATAATTTACTATATTTTAGAAATATAATAAGAAGACTCAAATACTTGGAGGCATATTTAGTGTTCAAGGCTGATTTGTACCAATGTGGTCAAAATGACAACACTATTCATGTTAATCTTTAGAACTAATGCAAAACACCTTGATTACTAAGAGGATACTTCATAGAATTAGATAAAATAAATACAAAATTCATTGGACAAACAAAAAGTCAAGAATAGCAAGAAATAATCAGGGGTTTCTTGGTAACAACTTGTTTTCTGAAAATGCAGGACCTACTTTTAAGTTTAATCTGCATTATTAACATTTTCTCCATCACTTTCTTAAGTCTAGACAATCAAAGAAACAATAAAACAAACCTTGATTTGTTGTTGCTGCCTATTTCTGAGATGAGACAATTGGCAACTTCTCAGTCATAGGACTCAGAAATGGTCATTATTTCAGCAAAGTGAAGCCTTTATCCCTCCATAAGAAGCGATAAGCACATACATACCCATGAAGCCATAGTGAGTGTCCCATGAGATCATCTCTGCTTCATCCATAATGTCCAAACTACATGCAATGGAGAGCTAGTAGTGGAGAGAGTACCAGTTTGAATTCAGATACCGTTTACGGAGATTGGAGGAGATAGTCTTATTTTATTAACTAGGTAGAAAGATAGTGAATTTAATATTAGTTGCTGAGTGTAGTTTAGTTAGGCCTGTTTTGTCAGGCAAGAAAATTCTAAGAGATTTTAGATTAGGGTTTGGATTTAGATATAATATAAGAAATTAAGAGTTATAATCTCCTATTGCCTTCCTCCTACTCCTATCCAACCTTCTCCTCTGTAATAAACAGTGGTGCTGGTTTACCAAACTGATCTCAGCAACTTTCATCAACCTCCTATCAACATTTAGTAACCCCTGATAGCTTTATCAGACTCTTACTCAATATTATTTAACTACAATGATACCCTTTTACAATTTGAAAAGATTTCATTTACATTATTTCATTGGATTCTCATAAGAGCTTATGAGGTCTAAGTACCAGAGATATTGTCGGTCTCATTTTATAGGTAAGGAAAGTAGGACTCAGAAAGATAAATCTCTTGCTCATGGTTCATAATTAGAAAGTGATTTTGTTATTGTTCAGTTGGCTCTGACTCTTTATAACTGCATTTGGGGTTTTCTTGGCAAAGATACTGCAGTGGTTTGCCATTTCCTTCTCCAGCTCATTTTACAGATGAGGAAATTGAAGCCAACAGGATTAAGTAACTCACAGCTATTATGTGTCTAAGGCTATATTTGAACACATGAAAATGAGTTTTCCTTCTCCAAACTGTATACTCTATCCAATGTGCCACCTAGCTGCTCAGAAAGTGGGGGAGATGTAATTTGAACAATAGTTTCTTCTGATTCCCATCTTAGTGCCTGTTCCATTTTAATGCTCTCCCTCTAGGTTATGTAGACATAACTTTTATTTTTATTTTTTTTAAAACCCTTTGATGGACATCTTAGAATCAATACTGTGTATTAGTACCAAGGCAGAAGAATGTAAGGGCTAGGCAATCAGGGTTAAGTGACTTGCTCAGAGGCTAGATTTAAACCCAGAATTTTCCATCTGCAGGCCTGGCTTTCTATCCACTGTAATAAAGGCGATACTTTGTGATAGAGAGGTACTTTTGAGGGTGCCTATTGATAGCTAATGGATAACTAATGGACCAAGATTTTCTCTACCCTCCTCCCTCAATGCCTTTCATTTACTCCCACTTCTGAAGCCTCAGCTTCCCCTTTCCCTTATTCAATTCACTCAGTGTGAACTATGATTTAAAGAAGATATTCTTTTCTCATGAAAGGAGGTTTATTGGGGAAGACAGGACAAGGATAGAGAATGAGGTAAGAGGGATGGGGTTTTCCCTAGTCTATACAAGGAAGGTTAGGAGGATATTGGGAAAATGGCAGTTCTGTCACAACTGTGACACAGGGACAGTCAGAGAGTTTGGAGGACAAATATTTTTTCTTCTTTCTTCTTTTAACCAACCAGATAAATATCAGTCAGTCAGCAAAAGCTTCAGGATCTTCACCATCAGCCACAAACAGCTAAAACTTGGTTCAAAAGCTTCTTCCCCTGCTCCAGAAGCCAAAAAAGGTCTCTCAGTCTAGGTCAGAACTAAATTCAGCCCAGTTCAGCTTGGCTTGGCTCCAACTGTCCTTTCCCGGAAACATTTCAAATGGAATGTTCCTTTTGATTGACAGCTCTTCTGTCCTCAGCTTTGTGTTACATGCTTGCCTTACAAATTCTCTCTTACATACCACTGAGCCACTGAGTTGACCCATGGACATAATTTTTCAACCCATGCTTTAGGATTATGCCACAGTAGAGAACTTTTGAGCAAGAGTTGACGTTCTTTGTTAAAAGCTCGGATACTATCCCAATTGTTGGCTGTCTCCAGCCTTGTTTTCTTTTCCCACATGCTGAACAGATTTTACCAGCTTGCAGGCTAGTCACCACATCTGATTCAGAGTGAGAAATAAAAAGTTGAAAGTTTGATGCTAAACAAAGCAACTCAGCCAGTCTGACCATATTGTCAAAGCAAGGTGATCTGACCACAATGTAGTCCTAAGATATAGCCATGGAATCCTATGAAAACCTCTCTCAGAAAGAACGCTATCCTTATCCAGAGGAAAAACTGTGGGAGTAGAAACACAGAAAAAAAAACAACTGCTTGATCACATGGGTTGAGGGAGATATGATCGGGGATATAGACACTAAACGATCACCCTAGTGCAATTATCAATAATAGGGAAAATAGGTCTTGATCAATGACACATGTAAAACCCAGTGGAATTGTGTGTCAGTTACAGGAAGGGAATTGGGGAAGGGGAGGGAAAGAACATGAATTTGTAACCATGGGAAAATATTCTAAATTAATTAATTAAATAAAAAATTTCAAATTAAAACAAAACAAAACCAAAAACCTCTCTCAGTTAGCTAATGGTTTAAAAATTCACTTTGGACCCTATCCTGGGATTTTGAGGATGCTGTCGTCAGAGATGAAAATCACTAGTTGTGATTGATTTTTTTTTTTTTTTGGGCAGGGGAAACAAAATTCCCAGGAAGTCCTTGATGTCTAGTGCCATAGAAACATTATTAAATGCTTATTCTGTGCCAGGCAGCTTGGTGGCTCAGGATAGAGTACTGGACCTGGAGACAGGAAGACCTGCATTCAAATCCAGGCTCAGAGACTTACTGGCTCTATCATCTTAGGTAAATTGCTTAACCTCTGTCTGCCTCAGTTTTCTCATTTGTAAAATGAGTTGGAGGAAGTAGCTAGGTGGCTCAGTGGAGAGAGTGCTAGGGCTAGAGATGGGAAGTCCTGGGTTCAAATTTGGTCTCACACACTTTCTAGCTATGCCATTATTGGCAAGTTACTTAACCCCAGTTGCCCAGTTCTTACCACTCTTCTATCTTGGAACTGATACTAGTAGCAAATCTAAGACAAAAGGTAAAGGGTTTTTTTTAGTTGTTGTTGTTGATTTGTTTTTAAATGAGCCGGAGAAGAAAATGGGAAACCACTCCATATCTTTGCCAAGAAAAACTCTTGGACAGTTATAATATTAAGTATATATAAAATATATATGTTATAATTGTAACCCCATACCAGAGATATTTGGGGCTACAATTGAATAGCAACAACAATGTGTCAGGAAACGTGCTAAGCTCTGGAGATACAGAGAAACATAAAAACAGTCCCTGCCTTCAAGGAACGTCCAAATAATTATATACAAATGAGATCTATCCAGGATAATTTGAAGGATAATTTCAGAGGGAAAGGAGGAAGGAAGAGAATAAGCAAGTACATAGTGAATACTATGTGCCAGAGACTGTGCTTAGTGCTTTATTCATATTTTGTCCTTTTATATTCACAAGAACCCTGTGAGGTGGGTGCTGTTCTTCCTACCATTTAACACTGGTCTAGAAGTTATATTTATGAGGATTAAATGAGATAACCTCCATCAGTGATACCTAAATGGTAGCCATTTTGGTAGCCATTACACTTGACATTGCCAGTGTTAGAAAAAAATGGGAATTAAGGCTTAGGAAGTCATAGAGTCAAATTAGTCTTCCTTTTCAAAGGCAATGGCAGCAGCTAGGTGCACAATGGATAGAGCTCCAGGATAGAGCTCCTAGAGTCAAGAGGACCTGGGTTCAATTTTGACTTTAGATACTTCTTAGCTATGTGACTCTGGGAAAGTCACTTAACCTCAGTTGTCTAGCTCTTATTGGTTTTCTGTCTTGGAACTTATACTTGATTCTAAGACACAAAGTAAAGTGTTTTTTTTAAACCCTTACCTCCCATCTTAGAATTAATACTGTTTATTGGCTCCAAGGCAGAAGGGTGGTAAGGTTTGGGCAATGGGGGTTAAGTGACTTGCCCAGGATCACACAGCTAGGAAGTGTCTGAGGCCACATTTGAACCCAGGACCTCCCATCCTAGGTCTGGCTTTCAATCTACTGAGCTACCCAGCTTCCCCCCAAGGTAAGGGCTAAAAAAAAAAGTCTGTGGCAACAAAATTTATCTTGCTAAGGGTTTTGAAGCTTCTCTCTATAGAGAAAAAAATTGAAAAGGATTTAATGCCAGATGAAACTACAAAAGATTTGCTTCAATTTATTTAGTGGCAATTATGTGCAAGATATCTTGCTAAGTGCTATGGATACAAAGGCAAGAATTAAACAGGTTCTTCTTAAAGAAGCTCATATTTTATATTCCATATAAAGATAAAGGGCGATAAGCTATAAAAGACTTTCAGAAGCCAAGTTCTGAGAATAAGATTAACAATGGAAATAAATGGATAATATTTAAGGCAATGAAAAAGGGAGCTGCTAGTTACTAAGATGTTCATTTTGTTTAAAAATAAATTGCTAAATATCTTATTTTAAATCTAAAACTTGGTAATACTGTTTAATGTTGGGGTTTATTTGCTTGAGTAGCGAATTCTGGTTTTGCAAACATAAGAGTTTGTTTTTATTGCCATTTCAAGTAAATCAAATTTCAGACTAAGCCTATTGTTCCAAGGTAGACACCACCTCCACCTGGCGGCAGCTTACTCTAATTTCAGCTTCAATTCCTTGGAATTGTGAACAATTTTTTTTTTAACCTTACCTTCCATCTCAGAATCAATACTATGGATTGACTCCAAGGCAGAAGAGTGGTAAGGGCTAGGCGATGGGGGTTAAGTGACTTGCCCAGGGTCACACAGGTGGGAAGTGTCTGAGGTCAGATTTGAACCCGGGACCTCCTGTCTCTAGGTCTCGCTCTCAATCCATTGAGCCATGTAGTTGCCCCTTGATATAAGGTAAAGGTGCTCATACTTACCTGTTAAGTGCCTCAAAGTCAGATAATAGGGAACAGATCCTGGTCCCAGACTCAGAGCTCTGCTGGGGGAAGATAAAAAGCAAAAATGGCCACTCTCTGGATCTCAGGCTCCTCATTTGTAAAACTGGGAAAATATTACTTGTACCACCTAGATCAGAGGTTTCTAACATGGGAGGTGAAAGAAGATCCATTAGGATGTGGAAAAAATGATTAGAACTTCAATTTTTAATTTAAAAAGAGTGGAATTAAACTTTACTAATATTTAATATCTAACCTGACCCTTAAATCCCTACTCAGTTCAACATGTCAGGGCTTTTGTTCCATCTGTATTGCAGCATTTTCATTCAGACATTCCTAAAGCTTAGGTCTGACCATTCCTACTCCATGAGTGGCTCCAGCAGCTTCCTTTTACTTTCCTCTGTTGGGCTTTTAAAACCCTTCATAGCCTGGCTCCTTCCTACCTTTTCTGTCTTCTCTGTAACAGAGGTGTCAACTCTCCAGAGTGGGGTCAGAACCAGACTAAAATTCCATTAGGACATATTTAGCAAAATAAATAAAAATATAATAGAACAAAGATAATGTTAGCCTGCGAATTTTGAAGTCAATATGCAGCCCACAGGAATAGTTTAGTAAAATTTAGAAGCTCTCTATTTTTGTTTGTTTGTGCTTGCTATCAGTGCTCAGTACCATTGGCCTTTTTGTTGTGACACTCTTTCTCTTGATTATCTCTTATGCTTGAAATGCTTTCTCTTCTTCCCTCTGACTACTGACTGCTCGTGTTTAATTTCAGCTTTAGTTTCAATCTTACCAAGAAGATTGGCTTGGTGCTCTTCTTCTCCAAGCCTTCCATACCCACTTCTAGTGCCTTCCCTCTGAGATCACCTCCCATTTTTGTTGTTTATTTTTTTTTCAGTTATGTCAGACTCTTTGTGATTCCATTGGGGGATTTTTGGGGGAGAGATACTGAAGTTGTTGGCCATTTTTCTTCTCAGATCATTTTACAGAAGAGACAAACAGAGTTAAAGTGACTTGCTCAGAGTCACATAGCCAGTAACTATCTGAAACTAGATTTGAACTCCAGGCCCAGTGCTCTGTACACTGTGCCACCTAGCTGCTGAAAGAATGAAGTGAGAGAGAAAGAAATACAAAGAGATGCAGAGTGAAAAGCACAAGGTCTTGGCTGGACTGCAGATGAGAAGGATTCTGAAAAAGAAAGGAAAACCAGGATAAAGAGGGGAGTTGAAGCTGAAGCTGAGGAGTTCCTGGTTCACTCAGAACTCTGAGAGACTTGTGGGAGTTAACTGCCAGCCCTGAGGAGCAGTTGGGAGGCAGTGAGAAAAGTTCCCAGCTTCTGGACTGCTATTTCTCTTTCTCTCTCTCTGATTCTGCTTATTGTTCCTTGTGTGGTTCTGATTTTTTTTTTTTTCGTAAGCTACAGTCTATAATTTTTTTCTTTCTTTTTTTTAGTCAATTTAGAACATTATTCCTTAGTTACAAGAATCATATTCTTTCCCTCCTTCCCCTCCTCCCTCACCCTTCCTGTAGCCAACATGCAATTCCACTGGGTATTACTTGTGTCCTTGATCAGAACCTATTTCCATGTTGTTGGTGTTTGCACTAGGATGTTCATTCAGAGTCTACATCCCTAGTCACATCCCTCTTGACCCATGTAATCCAGCAGTTGTTTTTCTTTGGTGTTTCTACTCCCACAGTGTTTCCTCTGGATGTGGATAGTGTTCCTTTTCATAAATCCCTCCTATTTGTTCAGGATCGCTGCATTGACACTAATGGAGAAGTCCATTACGTTTGATTGTACCACAGGGTATCAGTCTCTGTGTACAATGTTCTCCTGGTTCTGCTCCTCTCACTCTGCATACTTCCTGGAGGTTGTTCCAGTCTCCATGGAATTCCTCCACTTTATTATTCCTTTGAGCACAATAGTATTCCATCACCAACATATACCACAATTTGTTCAGCCATTCTCCAATTGAAGGGCAGCCCCTGTAAAGATTAAAATTTAGGGAAACTGAGGCAGGTAGAAATTAGTTTCTCTCTGCAAGGAGTATTATATTTTTATGAGGTTTATTAAAGGTTAAGGACTAAAGAAATTACAGAATAAAAAGCACATGCCTAGGCTAGAGAGGCCTAGACAAGATAACCTCACATCATGAAAGAGACGCGTCTGCTCCAAAATGGAAGTCCAAAAAAAAGACAAAAGCCTTTGCAATCAGGTTAAATACCTTCTCGATCTCGGCCCATGTGAGAATTCAGTGAGATTACAAAGTATTTTGGGGAAGTGGAGCAAGGGCTTCTGGGGATTGAAGTCCAGAGTTCAAATCCATTTTTTACACCCCTCAGTTTCCAATTTTTGGCCACCACAATGAGTGCAGGTATGAATATTCTTGTACATGTCTTTTCCCTTATTATCTCTCTGGGGTAGGTTCTGATTTTTGAGTCCTGTCTGTTCCTGAATTATTCCAGCCTGTTCCTGATTTTGTTGTAAAGGTCCCTGTATGACTCTGAAGAGGAAACCCAGCTTGAACCTGAACTGATGTGTCTACTCCATAACTTCTGTAAGGAGTAGCCTGTAAACCATGGTGACCCTTTCACCTGGTCATGAAAACCTATCCAGCCAACTTGATCTATTGACCTTTTCCGAAGACTATTTTGGAGAGGCCATAGATTAGGGAAGCTGGGATAGGGATTTTGGAGTTACATTACAGTCAGGTTAGGGTGTGAGATAGTTTAGAAGACACTGAAGAAAAGCTTTTTGCATGCCTCATAGTTGGTGGGTGGAGCATAGACTTCCTTAGCCTAGGGACCTCCTTGACCCTCCTCCCACACCCAGTCCTTGTTATTTTACCTCATGAAAACAGTTTTTGTGATAACTATATAGCAGTCAGATTGCTTTGTAGGATCTCCAGGACTGAGGGTACCCATCTTGCCCTCTGAGACTGAGAGAAACAGAGACAACAGATTTCTGCTTTTACTAACCTTTTTGAGTCACTAAATCCACCTCTTTCACTGCCCACTTCTTGTTACCCTGTATGTATTCTGGATGTATTTAGTTATTTGCATTATGTCTCCCCATAGACCTAGAACTCCTTAAGGGAAGCAACCATGTTTTTGCTTTTATACCCCCAACATTTAGAACTATGCATGTCCCTTATTAATCACTGCCCTGCCAAAGCTTTCCAACTTCTATTCTAGGACCAGTTCAGTTTCTTTTTGCTGCCTTTAGTTCTTTTTTAACTCCTTCTAACAACGCCATTGGTTATTCTGGCAGTTTCTTATCCCATAATATTACTTCATTTATTCAGAGATCTTTTTTGGGGTTATTTTCCTTAGTCTGCTAGAGGATTATCTTTGGATCTTCTACCAATTGAGAGGTGGATGAGGGGAGACTCCACAAGTCACTTATTTAGTGTTAGTAACTGTCTCAACTTCAGTTAATTTTAATACATTTTTGATTTGGTTACTGTTTGGTGAAGTCCAGAATCTTGGTGTCTGTTTCTAGGTGACCCTTAAACGTGCTCTCAGTTTTAATCTATGCTTTGAGTCAGTGTAGTGAAAGAAATTGGCACTTAAAAGAGAATCAATAATGGCGTTGAAATGGTTTTCTTTCTCTTCACCCCCTTCATTTCCAGCCCACCAGGGCATTTAACAGTAGAACTACTCAATTAGTAGGAGATACCACAGTAGTTGAAAGTTATCTCACGAAAATCTGTGGCATTGGTGAGGGAAGAGAAACAGACATAATTCAGACAGAATCAGATTTTTAAAAATACAGTTATTTGAGGACAGAAGCGACTTCAGGAAATGACTTCTAGCAGCAAAGAAGATCAATGTCTAAGCATATGAGAGAAAGCTCGTCCGTATAATCAACAGTAGACATACAGAGAAGAGCAGATGCTATCCAGCCAAGACCCAAAGGGAAGCTTTGTGAGGACTCCACAGATCATGCCTTAGATATGTGGTGAAGAAAGTCACCTGGCAGTTGAGGATGGCAAATGCAATTCAAGAAAGAGATGAAGGCTTTCTGAAATGGGAGTCATTGCTGTAGAATAGAAATGGAACCCACAGAGAACCCACTGAAGAAGTCACTAAGGGAGAGTGGAAAGAGAGATATGAAGTTTCAGAAAAGATATTTTGGGGAGCTTCCTACTAAAAGGGAAGAATATGGAAGATGATCTAACATTGAAGACTGAGAAGGACATATCAGAGAGGTCCGAGAAGAAGGATGGGACTGCAGTGCTGCAGAACCTAAAGTAGAGCATCTAAAAGAGAAGATGATTTATAGGATCAGAATCTTGAGGCAACTGGAAAAAGGCCAAAAGTGCTCAATGAGAGGCACCTTCATCAGGACTGGTCAATATAATATTATTGATAAACTTGAAGTTTTCTTTGGAATAGTAGGGAAATAAACCAGATTTCAAGGGATTTAAAGGAAATTGTGATTAGAGATAATTCTTTCTATGAGTTTGGCTGTGAAGTGGAAGAAAGAAATGAAATGATGGTTTCCTGAATCTGTTCTATATTCTTTTTTTTTTTTTCCGGTATCTGTCAGGTATCTGTCCTTGGGAGTAGTGTTTGTCCTCGATAGTCATCTAGCACAGTGCCTTGGGGAAAAAAATCAGCCTCTCTAAGCAAAGAGAAATAGTCACAAATAGTGGCAAATGGCACAATTCACTCTGAATATATTGTTCAGTGCAATATATGGATATTTGGTTCATCTCAAACCATTTATTTGGACAAATATATACAATTGATTAAAGTCTTTGATTTTCATTTAGATGATTGGTGTGATATACATATAAGGGGGGGCAACAAAAGTTGAAAGTCTATACATGAACTTATGCAGAATGAAATAAGCAGAACCAGGAGGACATTATGTCCAGAAACTGTAACACTATGGGACGATCAAAGGTAATTGAGTTTGCTTCTAATAGCAATGCAATGGTCCAAGACAATTCTGAGGGACTTATGAGAAAGAAAGCTATGCACATTCAGAGGAAGAACTGTGGGAGCAGAAATGCAGAAAAAAAACATGATTTATCACTTATTTATATGGTATGTGATGTGGGGTTTTGGTTTTAAAAAGATTACTCTTATAGAAAAACGAATAATATGGAAATGGGTTCAAGTGATTATATAGACATATAAATGTATGTACATATAACCTAGTGGGATTGCTTGTCAACTCCAGGAGTGGGGAGCGATGAGGGGAGGGAGAAAACATGAATCATGTAACCATAGAAAAAATTAAAATAACTTTTTTTCATAAAAAGTTGAAGGTCTAGAAGAACTTAAGATAGACACATAAATTGTAAAGCTGATTGTCAAAGGGAAACCCATTGAGAAGATTCATAAGCTGGTGTTAGAAGCATAGCCACCAATATAATCCTAAAGCAGTAGTATTTGGGGATCCAACTAGCAAGTTGGGTCACTAAGCCCCAAGGCAAGGATTAGATATATATGATTCATTCTCTCATAATATTAAAGACTAAGTCATGCATACTTAAACCTATGTATATTATTAAAGAAACAATTAATTTTTGTGGCTGTCTATATAGTGCCATACAAATCATTTTTAAAATGAAAGAACAGAGAATTTGGGGGCAAATTGTAGTTGTTTCCTGAATTGCGGTGATGATCTCTGGAGCCAGAGTGAGTTCTATAGTATTAGGTATCCTTTTTGCTGTGTAAGTCACAGTCTTGGAAAATTAATGTTCTGCTTGGTGAATATCATCACTTTTCCAAAGACTGTCAAATGAAATGATTAATCTAGAAGAAGCAATTTCAGAATAGCTAGTGTAGAAGATGAATGAAATGATGATATCAATGACATATTGAATTTCTCTTGAAATAAGAATGTCATTAATATTAGAAAATCATTCATCAGTTGTGAGCTACTCTTGAGACAGGAAAACTGTCAGCTTGAGTAGGCTTTGAGGTAATAGCTTAAAGTAGAGTTGTGCAATAGCAAATCAGTAGATTTATTGGCTTATCTAAACTGAGCTATTATTAGTGGATTAGATAGATATTTTTCTTGTCTCTTATCTTCTGTTTGGCTCTTCTCCTCTCTTCTCTGCTAATGTATCTCATTCTCTAGCATATCTCAGAAAGCTGATGCATTCTGATGTTTTCAATCATCACTTCTATGTTTATTATTCCTATATCAGTATTTCCACTTGTTACCTTTCACTGGGACTTGACTCCTCACCTTCAGCTGCTTGTTGATGATAATTTTTACTTTGATGTCTCGTTGCCATCAGAAACTTAACAGTTCCAAGTAAAACTCTTCCCTTTCCCACCAAAATCATATCTTGCTGTTAATTTTCTTGTTTTGTCAATGGCATTACCAGTCTTTCAATCATTCTTGCTTAGAAAATATGAAATCATCTTTGACTCATCTCTCTTCTTCATCTCTTCTGTTCAGTGAGTCATCGAGGTCTAGCATTTCTTTTTTGAATATCATCATCATCATATATCTACCCCCTCCAATCCTGCTGCTAATAATAATCTGCAGTGAGTAAAAAATGATGCTGATGTACAGTTTTCTCAAGAACAAGTATCAATTTTAATGACAGTGACATGTATACTGTTAGTGAAATAGTAGTGCTGGCACCTCAGCAAGAAGCCAGGGACCAGAGCATAATCAATTTATTAGTTAGACTAGCAGCAACGAATAATTAAAGGCAATGGTTTCTACTGATAACCAAAGACCTGGAGAGAGGGCCCACACGTGGGTCTTTGAAACCTAGGTGTGTTTTCCTTCTGGCAGTACAAAGGCAAGAAAATCCAGATTGGTAGACATTTTAATGAGGTAGATTGAGAGTTCCTTCCTATGGCAGTACTTTATCAAGGGGAAGTGGGAGTAACCTTCAGGTGACAGGATTAGGCTGTGGCTGAGGAGGGTGGTCAGGAATGGGGACTGGTGTTCAGATGTGGCTAATTGCTCCCTTCTTTGACACTTATGGAATGCTAGTTACTTTATGAGACCCAGATGGTCCTCACAATCTTGCCAGAAAGAAAAAAAAAATAATCTCAATCAGGTTCCCTGGTTTGGCCTCTTCCTTGGAGGCTAAGTCATCTCTAACTCTGATGAGGAAAAACAAAGACAGGAGCTGTCCCCTCAGGACAATAGAGCCCAACCTGAGCTGGTTCTCTGTTTATGAGGTAAACAGAGATGAGGGGCCCAAGTTAAGCTGGTTAAGGAACAGATGTCTGTCTTGGGGGATAGTAGTGATCACTCTACTATTTTACATCCTTCAGAAGTAGCCTAGTACTTCTGAATTGAGATTGAAAAGTGGGGTCTGACAAATGAGGAAAAAGATGGATTACAGAGTAACATTGGTTGTTAAATAATACAGAACAATATTAATTTTCCTCAAATCCAGGCCTCTTTAATCTCAATGATCACAAGATAATTTTTTATACACAGCCAAGTATCTTCCCCTTCAATTTGTTAGTGGGGAAGTAAATATAGAATCAATGTCAGAAACTCTAGCATTTGGCAACATATTTCCATATATTGGCACAAGGGGGTGATTACTGCAACAGATGTGAAAAGAAACGAGCAGGACAAGCCAAGATGGCACAGTAGGAGGAAGCAGTCTAGACCAACTCCCCTGAAACTATTCCTACAAAGATCTCAGAATAGCACCAGATTAAGTAGTGAACTGAAATCTAAGAGAAAACCATAGTGGATCAGCTTTCCAGCACAAGATGGAAAATTTGACCCACAGGCAAGTGACTAGAGCAGGAGCCATGGAACAGGTGACTAGGATCAAGGAACAAATCCCAGAAGTAGAGAAGGGTCATCCACTGTATCTCTGACCCCATCTCAGACTTAGCCCCTGGGTTCAGGGCACATGGCACTGTCATTCTAATCTAGGGAAGTGGATCTCAGAAGCAGACCCTGGGAAGCCCAGGCGCAGAACAGAACCATAGCATTGTGACCCCAACCTAGGGGAGGGAATCCTTGAACTAGATTCTGGGAACAGAATAAGCCATAGTGGTGTGTGTGTGTGTGTGTGTGTGTGTGTGTGTGTGTGTGTGTGTGTGTGTGTGTGTGTGTGTGAGAGAGAGAGAGAGAGAGAGAGAGAGAGAGAGAGAGAGAGAGAGAGAGAGAGAGATGTAAGAGAAGGGACTAATAACTTATTTGATCCTCCCAACAACCTAGTGAAATAGGTGCCATTATTAGCACCATTTTATAGTTGAGGAAACTGAGGCAGATAGAGATTGAACTATTTTGACCAGTATAACACAACCAAGAGGTTTCTGAGACTGGATTTAAATTTAAGTTTTCTTGACTCCAGCCCTAGCACTCTATCTCCTGTGCAATCTATTTGGCTCCATAGATCACTCTGCCCCTCTAAACCTACAGTTTGCTAACAGGTTCATGTAAGCCACAGACCACTAGAACACAAACTAGGGTAAAATCTACAGCTATATTGCACACTAGACCCAAACCAGGGTTGAGAATCTAGAAAGCCCAGAAAGGCAGTTGTCAGAATGTTTTCTTGACCAGGTCCAGTAAGAATCTACTGCACTTTAGCCCAAGCCACACTTCTTGTCCTTGAAAAATATAGCAGACAATGCTCAAAGAATGTAGTAGCAAGAGAATACAGAAATAACAGAAAGAGAGGGGAAAAGAGAGTAGATTCAGGAAAATATTAATTAGTCATAAGCACAATAAACTATAAGATAAAAAGGGGGATTGTGAGGAGAACTTTAAAATGAAAGAAAGAAAGGATCCTAGTAATTTATAAAGAGGGGTAGGGAACAAAGAGAGGAATAAAGTATGAGAGAACTGGATGGAGGGAAATACACAATTAAGAATCATAACTGAATATAAATGGGATAAACTCACCCATTAAAATGGAAGAGCAGATGGGTTAGAAATTAGAATCCAAAAATATATTGTTTATAAGAACCACACTTGAAACATAAAGATTAATAGAGTTAAAATAAAGAGTTTAAGCAAAAATCTATTATGTTTTAATTGAACTTCAAAATGTTAATCATGATTTCAGACAAGGCAATGGCAAAATATCTTTGTTTAAAAGAAGTAAACAGGGAAACTATATTACAATGAAAGGTACTTCAGGCAATGATTAATAAAAATTTTTAACATATGTGGGTTAAAAGGCATAAGATCTAAATGCCTGAAAGAAAATCTAGCTGAATTCCTTGGACAAAAAGAACAGTAAAACTATAATAGTGGGGGACTTCAGCATTTTCCTTTCAATGTTACACAAATATAACCAAAAGTAAAGGAAAAAAGAACTTAAGAATCTAAAAAGAATTTTAGAACAGTTAAATGTGAAACATCTCTGGTAATAATAGAATTAAAATGGAAAGAAGCATATTTCTTAACTATATATGGTATGTCTTTTAAATTGGCCATATTTGAAGGAATTAAACTTTTTTTTTAAACCCTTACCTTCCACCTTAGAATCAATACTATGTATTGGTTCCAAGGCAAAAGAGTGATAAGGGCTAGGCAATGGGGGTTAAGTGACTTGCCCAGTGTCATACAACTAGGAAGTGTCTGAATCTAGATTTGAACCCAGGACCTCCTGTCTTTAAGCCTAGCTCTCAATGCACTGAGCCACCCAGCTGCCTCCAGCAAAAATCTTTTAAACAGATACAGAAAAGAAGAAAATTTAAACATATCCTTTACTGAACACAATAAAATGAAATTATATTTCAAAAGAGCTGATCAAGAAAGAATTAAAAAATGAGTTGGAAACTAATGTAGTTTTAAAGCATTAGTGAGGACAAATAATAGAAATGTTAGATAATTCATTGAAGATAATTACAAAAATGAGACAACATCAAAATTTTGAGGATGAAATTGAAACAATCCTTAGGAGAAAATTTTTATTTATAAAACACTTTCATGAATAAAAGAGAAAGAAAACAGATTAATAAATTGAGTACAAATGAATTGAGTACAAAACTAAAAAATTCCTAGAAAACTAATAAATTTAAAAAACTTCAATTCAATATCAAACTAGAAATCCAGAAAATCATAAAATAAATTTTTAAAAAGCAAAAAAACCTAATTAATAAATGAACTAGAAACTTAAACCTTCCCAATAAAATAGATAAACCATTAGTTAACTTGAATTAAAAAGAAAGAAAACCAAAATCATTAAACCACTGGGTAAGTTAATTTTAAAAAGAAAGAATAAAGCTAAATTACAAATAAAAATGAAAAGAAAGTTATTAGAAATTATTTTGTTCAACCATTTTCCAATAACACTTAAATTCAACAGATAAATATTTATAAAACCAGATAATTCCCAGAATAACAGGAAAAGAAATAGAGAATTTAAGCATTTCAGCTTCAGAAAAAGAATTTAAAGATGTCCCAGATGAATTTCAAAGGAGCAGGGAGAAATGCCTAAGACAAAAAAGATTTGCAAGCAAATTTTATATTAAAGAATCCAATTAATTAAAACATTACTCAAAATCCTTATAAAAATGTCCACTACCACCACCACCACCCTGTCCCTACAGTGATGGAGCTATTGTCATCATTCCTTCTATGACATAAATATGATTTTAATATTTCAACCAGGGTATCATGACAGAGAAAGGAAATTATAGACCAATATCCTTAATGGATACACATGCAAAACTTTAAAAAATAACAAAAAGGTTACAAAATATCATAAATATTATACATTACATATGACCAGAGTAGAGTTATACCAGGAATTCATAATTGGTTTAATATTAGGGAAACTATAAATGTTATTTAGCATATAAATAAAAAACAAAAACATATTGTTAAGTTATAGATGCAGAAAAAGTTTTTGATGAAATACTGCACAGTGATAATTGGATCATTCCTTAACGTATTAAATAGTATCTAAATAAAACCAAGAGCCAGAATTTTATGGAAAGGGAAATAACTAGAGTCCTTTCTAATAAATTCAGAGGTAAAGCAATTCTATCCACTTTTGCCACTACTATTTGACATAGTGCTAGAAATGTTAGTTACAGAAATAAGATATGAATAAGAAATGAAGAGAATAGGTATACACAAAGAAGAAATAAAATCATTCATTTTTCAAGTAATTATTGCGCACTTAGAAAATCGACTAAATTAATTGAAATAATTATACTTCAACAAAGCTGCAGGATATAAAATAAATTCACATAAACCATCAGCATTCCTACATATTATCAATAAACTTAGCAGGAAAAAAAGAAAGAAATTCCATTTACTTATTTATATATTATGTATAAAATATTTGAGATTCTACTTGGTTAGATACATAGCAAAATATTCTTTTTACAAATATAGATCTAAATAATTGGAGAACTAGTAATTGTTTATTATGGGTAGACTGACCTGATATAATGAAAATGATAATACTATCTAAGTTAATCTACTTATTCAGGGCCATACCAATCATATTGCCAATGGATTACTTTGTTGAGGTAGAAAAAATAAAATTCACTTGAAAGAACAAAATTTTGTCTAGAGCATCAAATGAATGAAATGAAATAAAAATGAAAATGAATTACAAAAAGTAGAATGATGAGTCAAACAATGCCAGATCTCAAACGCTACTGTTTTGAATAAAAATTAATCTTGGAAACTTTATACTAAATGTATAAGTACTTACAAGGAAAAAGAAAGAGAGAAATAATGTTTCCAGGCTTTTCTGACTTAAAGTAAGATCAGGTCCCAGATTTCAGCCAGGCATGGTCTCCACCATGCCATCCTTTATTAGGCATGGCTACATAGATGAGTGCTGCAAGGAAGACTGAGAGAGAGTTTCTTCCACAGACCCCCAGGAATGGCTGGGATACCCAGTTTCATGTACCAGCTTTTCAAGCGCAGTCTAAGCCCTTCCCCTCTATCCTTCAATCGACCCATGACCTCAGTTCCCATACATCAGATTCCCCTGACTTCTGTGACCTACTCTGGACCAAGAACCTCCTCCACCACAGTGGCAAATCCAGATGCATGACTACAACTCCCATGGCCACTCACTGTGATGAGTCTTCTAGGACTCTGCTGGGCTAGAGGTCCCTCAGATATTTAATTCACACACTACTACATAGCAAAAGTTGTCAAAAGAATTTAGCATTGATTAAAAAATAAAGATGATGATCAATGGAACAGATTAAATACATAATATTCTGTAGCAAATGATCCTAGTAGCTTAATATTTTATAAACTCAAAGATTCTATTTATTGGGGATAAGGACTCACAAGATGAAAAAAATGCTGGGAAACTAAACTATAGTCTTGCAGAAATTAGATTTAAATCAACCTTTTACATCATATACCAAAATATGTTTTAATAGGTATATGATATGGACATGAAAGTTTAAGTCACAAAAATAATAAAAGAAAAATGGAAATAATTACCTTTCTGGTCTATGGATAGGGGAGGAGTTCAAGACCAAACAAGGTTTAGAAAGGATCATGGAAGATAAAATGAATGGTATAGCAAGAGAGCTAGGTCTATAGACAGGAGGTCTTTAATTCAAATGTGACCTTAGATACTTCCTAACTGTGTGACCCTGGACAAGTCATTTTACCCCTATTTCCTAGGCCTTACATCTTTTCTTCCTTGGAACCAATACTTACTATTGGTTTTAAGATTGAAGGTAAGGTTTTTTTAAAAAAAAGATAAAAAGAACATTTTGATTACATAAGATTAAAATATGTTTGCACAAATAAATCCAACACAGCCAAGATTAGAAGAGAAACAACTGGAAAAATATCTTTGCATCAAGTTCCTCTTATAAAAGTATTTTTTCAAGATATATAAGTAATTGATTTAGTTCATAAGAGTCATTCATCAATTGACAAATGGTTAAAGGAAAAATGTAAGTGATTTTCAATGAAAGAAACCTAAGCTTTCTATAGCCAAATGTTCCAAATCATTAATAACTAAGAAATGCAAATTAAATTAAATACAAGGATCTACACCAGACCCATTAAATAAGCAAAACTGGCAATAAAGGAAAATGCAAATATTGGAGGGTTGGTGGGAAAATAGGTTTATTGATGCACTATTAGTAGAATAATGACTTAGCCTGCCAATCTGGAAAACAACATGCCTAAAAAGGGACTGAGCTATCCATAGGTCTGTAATCTCAATAAGAATCTTAAAAAAAACCCTCAATATATGTCTATATGTCAGAGAGTTAAGAAAAAAGAAATGGTCCTACATTTAAAAAAAAGGAATATTGACAATATCTCTTTTGGTAAAGAAGTGGAAACTAAGGGGGTACATAAGAACTGCTGAATAACATATAGTACATAAATGTAATAATACCCTATTATACTGTGAGAAATGATGAAAAATAGTTACAGAGAAATCTGAGAAGATAGGGGCAGTGGGGAGGAATGAGGTGCATCCCAGGCATGGGGGAAGTATAGCTAATGCAAAGACTCAAAGACAAGAGATGATACTTAATGTATGAGGGGCAACAAACAGGACAATTTGATTGGAACTGAGAACACATGAAGGAAAACAATCTGTATTCATCTTGGAAAGACAGCTTAGAGCCAGAATGGAAAGCTTTAAAAGTCAAACAGACAAGTTTGTATTTTATCCTCAAGGCAGTAGGAAGCCATTGAATCCTATTGAGCTGGGACATGACAGAACTTTGAGCTTTGAGAATACCACTATGGCACCTGTATGAATGGCTGGAGAGAGGAGAGACTAGATAAAGTGAAATTAATTAGGAGGTCACTGTAATACTCCAGTGAGGACATACCAAGGACCTGGGCTGGGGAGACTGCAATATAAGTAGAGAAAAGAAGTGATTAAAAGACATTGAGGTAACCAAGTAAAAAAGACACAGTAATTGATTAGATGTGCTTGGACTGAGTGAGAGTTAAAGAGTGGTTATGATTTATCTTTAATAGAGAAATGCAAATTAAAACTGTATAATTAGAATCTGCTCCCCAGAACTCTCTTTCCCAGCTTCCCATTTTTCGTTCTCATGTTACATGCTTATGCTTTGAAGATAAAGTTGTGGTGGTAGCTCTTCCCTCTCTCTCTGCTCCCAGGAAGGCAGTTGTGGAGGTTGGGTGAGAGCCAGGCAGGAGAAGTTTACCCACCTGGTTTTACTTAGGCTTTATACTTTGGCTCTTTTGTTTCTTCTATTTCAAGTGATTAATAATAAACCTTATAATACTTGGAGTTATTAATTTAAATTTAACAAAACCTCTTTGAGATATCACCTCACACCTATCAGATTGGTCAATATGAAAGGAAAGGAAAGTGATAAATGTTGGAGGGTGTAGCAGGCACAGCCTGAGACTCCATTGAGGAAAGTTCTGGGACATAAAGCAGAAGAATCCTAACCATGCTCCCCCTCCCTTTCTCCTCTCTCCTCTCCTCTCTCCTTTCTCCTCTAAGTCATGTTTATGGTTGATGCCCAGAGAAACCCCTGATTGTGTATGTATCATGTAACCCAGGGAAATTCTTGTGTATGTATCAGGAAACCTATAGAAACTCTCCCTCTTTCTCAAACTCCTGCACAATGTTTCCCCTAAAATCCCTGAGGTTTGGCAGATTGCATCATGATCACTTAAGGTCTCTCTGTCAATGATTACTTGTTACTATTGATGTGCAAAGCTTGTGCTGTAAGCCCAGCTTGCTTTTCTCCCCCTACAAAATCAGTAGTGACTCTCAATAAAGTTGCCTTGATTGCCATCAGCATTTTGACCTGCCTGATCCCACAATATTCATCTCATTCTTCTTACCACACATTATTCGCCTTTGACCCCCAAATATCATCAGGCCAGTTCCTGACAGGAGGGGATTTGCAAAATTGGGACACTAATGCATTGTTGGTGGAGTTGTTAAATGCTCTAACCATTCTAAAGGGAAATTTGGATCTATGCCCAAAGGGTATAAAACGGGTATAAAGGGGTATAAAACTGTGTATACCTTTTGATCTAGTAATACCACTACTAAGTCTGTATCCCAAAGAGATAAAAAAAGAGAAAAGCACCTACTTGCACAAAAATATTTATAGTAGTTCTTTTTGTGGTGGCAAAGAATTGGAAATCAAGGGGATATCCATCAGTTGGAAAATGGTTGAAGAAACTATGATATGTGATGGTGATAGAATACTTTTGGGCTGAAAGAAATGTTGGATAGGACAATTTCAGAAAGAGTTGGAAAGACCATTGTGAACCTACATGGAAAGACATACATAACTGAGTACCATTACATTTATGTACTATATTTTATTCAGTAGTTTCCCTGTCAATGGGCACCCCCTTGGTTTCTAGTTTTTTATATCTCTACTAAAAAGATGCATATTGAAATAAGCAGAACCAAGAGATCATTTTACAAAGTAACACCAATATTATGGGATGATCGACTGTGAAAAGATTTAGCTACCCTCCACAATACAATAATCCCGGACAATTCTGAAGGACTTATGACAAAGAATGTTTTTCACTGCCATAGAAAGAACTGTTGGAGTAGGAATGCAGATAAAAATAAACTCTTTTTCACTTTAGTTTATTTGTTTTTTTATATGGGTTTCATATGAGTATTCTCTTAGAACAATGAACAATATGGAAATGTGTTTTATATGATAATACATGTATAATGAAGATCAAATTTCTTACAATCTCTGGGAAGGGTGAGAGAAGGGAAGGAGACGATTTGGATCTTGTAACTTCGGAAAACTTATTTTGAAAAATTTTATTACATGTAATTGGTAAGATAAAATATCTTTAAATGACAAAAAGTTGTTGTTGTTTTTTAAATAGTGGTTGTGATTCTGGATGATTGGAAGAATTGCGGTACCCTTGATGGAAATATAGAAGTTAAGAAGAGAAATGGATGTATGGGAAAGACCATAATATCTATTTTGCATTTGTTGAACTTGAAATGCCTAAGGTCATTCAATTGGAGATGTTTAGCAGCAGCTAGACATGTAAGATGGATAAGGGTTACATATATAAATGTGGAAATTATCAGCAAAGAAATTATCTTCAAGGGCAGAATTATTTTCATTTTTTCTTTATACCCTCAGAAATTAGTATAGTGCTTAGAACAGAATAAATTAATAAATTAATCTAACAAATTTAGGCATTTAATAAATTAGAGCATTTAATTAATTACTATTGAATAGAATTTAATGTTATGTAGAGGATTCTTGTTCAGGGACAGATCAGACCTGTCCTTAAGATCCTTCCTCACTCTGAAGTTTTTTGTAATTCTATGAGAATAATTATGGGAGGTGAGAGGTTCAAGGGAAGCCCAGCTGCTAAGTCCAACCCAGAGCATTTTATTTTAAGTTAAACTAGACTGTGATGGTTGCTTTGCTAACTCACCCAAGATGTTTCAAATCATTCTCTTTTTTCATCTGTACCCCCAAAGGAAAAACTATATTGGAGTGGATCCAAATACATGAAAATAGAATTTATATGGGATAACAGCACAGATGTGTCTAAGAAGTAGTCATTTACCTAAGATCTCCCCCTTTTCTTGGCCTCTTGGGGGTGTCTTGGTCATGTTTTTCCCTTGCTTAAGAAGCTTAGTACCTCTAGGATACTCAAATTAATTTCTCTGATGCTTAAAGTCCTCCACAATCTAGCTGTACTTTTCCTTTTCTAGGCTATTTACCTATTACTCTCCCTCATTTTTGGTATACTCCAGTCAAAGTGGCTTTCTTGTGGCTCCCTGTATACAACATTCCAACTCCTACCTTAATGACTTTGCACAGTCTCTTCCCCATTCCTCAACTGTTCTCCCTGTTCACCATTTCCTCTTGAAAATCCTCACTCTCTTCAAGGCACAACTCAGGCACAACCTCTTTCAAGAGCCCATTCTTGATTCCCCCGGAACTTGTTAGTCATTTTTCAGTTGTGCCTGACTCTTGATGACCCCTCTTGGGGTTTTCTTTTATTCTCTTTTTAAAAAATTTATTTAATTAGATGATTTAGAATAATTTTCCATGGTTACAAGACTTATGCTCCTTCCCTCCCCTTCCCTCACCACCCTCCCATATCTGATGTGTAATTCCACTGGATTTAACATGTGTCATCGATCAAGACCCATTTCCTTATTATTAATATTTGCACTAGAGTGATCTTTTAGAGTCTACTTTCCCAGTCATAGCACCACCAACTCATTTGACCAATCAATTGTTTTTCTTCTGTGTTTCTTTTCCCACAGTTCTTCCTCTGGATGTGGATATCCTTCTTTCTCATATGTCCCTCTGAATAGTTCTGGATCATTACTCTGCTGCTAGTATAGAAGTCCATTACATTTGATTGTGCCACAGTGTATCAGTCTCTATGTACAATGTTCTCCTGGTTCTGCTACTCTCACTCTGCATCAATTCCTATTCCAGTTCACAAGGAATTCCTTTGAGCACAATAGTATTCCATCACCAACAGATACCACAATTTCTTCAGCCATTCCCCAATTGAAGAGCATCTCCTCATTATCCAGTTTTTTGCCACCACAAAGAGCTCAGCTATGAATATTCTTGTACAAGTCTTTTTCCTTATTATCTCTTTGGGGTACAAACCCAGCAGTGCTATGGCTGGATCAAAGGGCAGAGAGTCTTTTAGCACCCTTTGGGCATAGTTCCAAATTGCCCTCCAGAATGGTTGGATCAATTCACAACTCCACCAGCAATGCATTAATGTTCCAATTTTGCCACATGCCCTCCAGCATTCATTACTTTCCTTTGCTGTCATGTTAGCTCTCTTGGGGTTTTCTTGGCCACAATACTGGAGTGGTTTGCCATTTCCTTCTCTAACTCATTTTATGGATAAAGAACCTGAGACAAACAAGGTTAAGTGATTTGTCCAAAGTCATACCACTAGTAGGTGTCTGAGGCCAGATTTGAACTCAGAAAGAAGAGTTGTCTTGATTTCTATTCAATGTGTCACCTAGCTGCTCTCCCTCAGTACTTGTAATTCCTAAAATTACTTTGTATTTATATCTTGGTTTTATTTTTCTGTATATCTAGATCCCTAATTATTATATCCTCCTAGTAGAATGTAAACTCACTGAGGTCAGGGCTATTCTGCTTTTGTCTTTGGATCCTTAGTTCAAGGTATAGTTCCTGGCACATAGAGGGGACTTATTGCATTCCTGGATTATATATATCCTAAGATAGTATGGTCAGATTAGGCATCTTTCCAGGGAATGAGGTGTGTGGAGTAGGGATAAACACATAGATAGAAAATGCTCTTAATTATCAATCCGTTTATAAGTGACCCATGAAGTCACAAAAGAAATTTTATCAACCCACTCATGTGCACCCCTGGCTTTGGGGTTGGTCTATTCTCTTTTTTTACCCTTACCTTCTGCTTTAGAATCCATATGGTTCATTAGTTTTAAGGCAGAAGAGCAGTAAGGGCCAGGAAATGGGGGTGAAGTGACTTGCCCAGGGTCACACAACTAGGAAGTGTCTTAGGCTAGATTTGAGCCCAGTTCCTCTTCTATCTGTAGACCTGACTCTCAATCCACAGATTGGGTAATTCTTTTTTTTTTTAAACCCTTACCTTCCGTCTTGGAGTCAATACTGTGTATTGGCTCCAAGGCAGAAGAGTGGTAAGGGCTAGGCAATGGGGGACAAATGACTTGCCCAGGGTCACACAGCTAGGAAGTGGCTGAGGTGGGCAATTCTTAAAAGATTTTTAAAGGACTTTGTCCTCTTGAGTATAAAACTAGGCAAGCCACGAAGTTCAGGAGTTACTCTGGTCAGTTTGGAGTCCTGGCACAATGGATCAGATCCTTGCACTGTAGTAAATCTTAGATGAAGACAAAGGCACCCTGGCTGGTGATATGACAGACTGGCTCTTGTCTTTGCTGTATCTTTGATTTTAACATCTATTAATTGTGACTGAAAGCCTAACTGGGCTATTATGCAATCCCTACCTAGAAATCTCTTGCCATATACATTTCACGTGCAAATGTGATATGAATATATTAAATGCACCAGGGACAATGAAGGGTTGCCCCTCCTTCAAGGTATTTTTTTCTCATCTCTTCAATAAGTACTATATGATTGGCAATACTAATTATGCCTAGTTGTATTAAGAAAAGGGAGCAGACAAAAAAAATGCAACCTTCTTTACTCCTGTTTCCTGGACAGTCTGAACTCAAGTTGTGAGTACTGAACACAAGAGATCAAAAACAAGGGCAAGAAACAAGATGAGGATCATCTCCCTTCTGTGCTAGGGAAAGGGGGCGGGGACAGAGATTGGGGAACAGGTTTAGTACAGCCCCTGCGGGATAATGGCCAGCCAATATATTGAGGTTCTGAACTGGTCTCTGCTGTGTGGTAGTGGACGAGTGGAAATGGGTTAAAGATGGAAAAATGGACCAATCTAGGATGAAGAACTCAATGAAGAGATTCTTCGAATAAAAGAATATGTACATATATTACATATATGCAGACACATACATAGTTCTAACAAAAGAATCCATTATATATACATATATGTCTGTGTGTATCTATTTATATCTACAATTCTAACAAAGAATCCATTCATGAAAGCCAATCTTTTGTTAGCTGCAGAAGCGAATGTGAGAAACCCAGTCTCCACCAGATGGCTCCCATTTCTCAGTTTTTATTTCTCATTCCTCACGCACTAAAGCTTAGCTTCTGAAAAGAAGGCAGATGTTCATTAGTGTAGCAATTCTGCACTTATCATCTAGCATCCCTGAACATGCATAGAATAATAGTGAGGGACAATACAAGCACGACAAACACTTTCCATCCGTACCACCTGAATCAATCAGTGCCTTTTCTTCCATTCCCCACTCTCCCCCCTTTGCCCCCTCAAATCCTGGCAGACTTCCAGAAAAGCACTGCATTTTAGAAATCTAAAATACTCACATTAAGTGTTTAAAGCAAGGTCTTGAAATAAGTTAGGCAAAGGGGAGAATTCTTTTATCATGAAAATGAATAGCATCCCATTATCCAACAGAGACCAATGATTGTGATCTCATTTGTCCACGTACCCTGTCATTTTCCCTAAAAGCCTACCATTCTTCCTCGACTTTTCAGGATGATTTTCTGGCCTATCAAGCTAATCTCCTCCTTAATTGAGTGCTTTATGATTAAATGCACATAGTGGACATGAGTCAAATCATTCCCCCCTATAATCTGGGTTCAGTTTCCTGAATCTGAATTTTCTGAAAGCTAGGGAGGGACTCGCTCTCTACTTTCCCCCCATTTCTTCCCTTGGAGTTAAGTGGACCTTTACCTCTAGGAGGGAGAATCCTTTAACTGGGAGAGCCAGCTCACACACTTACCTGTTTTTACCTGAGATATCTGAAAAGAAGAGTCATATTAAATAACTAGAGAGCCATGATGTTTAAAATATTGAACACAGCTCATAAGCTCCCTACATGCAACACAAATGAGGAGCATTATTTTGTGACAGCTCCAAGAGTAAAATCCCTTTATACAATTTAATATTTAAAATAGCTTTAAAAATTAGCTTCAGATGCAAACTGTGGATGGGGAAATCAGGAAGCTCATTTTTAACAAAATATATTTTTGTGATACCTTTTGTTTTGTATCAACTATATTACTTCATTGAGAAGAAATTTCAGTCAATACTTATAACAAAGAATAAAAAGAAGAGAAAAAACAGGGCAAAATCAACCCACATATTGAAATAAAATCTGACATTATATACAATGTTCAGCATTCATAGTCCCTCAGCTCTGAAAAGGAGACAGAGATACCTTCTCTATGTCATCTTTTAGGCTCCACTTGAACATTATAATTTTGCAGCAATTCATTTGGATTGTTTTGTTACTATGTTGTCCAATTATGTATTTTTTATTTTCCTGGTACTACTTGCTTGACTTTGTATCAGTTTATATGCCTTCTTATGCTTCTCTACATTTATTGTATTCATCGTCACTTCTAGCACAGCAATATTACATTATGTTTATGTTCCAGTTTATTTTTTCCATTCCCCAGTTGTTGGGAATCACTTTGTTTTCAATTCTTTGATCCTATAAAAAATGTGGTTATAAATAATCTGGAATGTATGGGGCCCTTCATTTTTATCGTTAATCTTCTTGGAGAATATATATTTAGCACTGAGTTTTCCAGATCAAAGTGTATAGATATTTTAGCCACTTTCTTTGCATAATTCCAAATTACTTTCCAGAAGGGTGAGACCATTTCACAGTTCCACCAACAGTGCATTAGCACTCCTATCTTTCAAAAACCCTTCCAACTGATTATTCCCAAATGTTTTCTTCTTTTCCAGTTTCCTGAGTGTGAGGTAAAATGTCAAAGTTGTTTTGATTTTCATACTTATTTTCAGTTATTTGAAACATTTTCCCACAAGGTTATTATTATTTTCTTGATCCTGGTCTTCTGTCTTAGTATCAATTCTAAGGCAAAAGAGTGGTAAGGACTAGGCAATTTGGGTTAAATGACTCGCCCAGGATCACACTACTTAGGAGGTATCTGAGGTCAGATTTGAATGTAGGTCCCCTGACTCGATACCTGGTGCTCTATCCCCTGTATTATGTGGCTATCCCTAAAATGTTTATTAAAATTTTCCAAATCTCATTTTGAGTATTGTTAATATCCTTAGATCTTATTTGTACTGGGGCATGTCTTTAGGACATATATTTCTGCTGGTCGACTAAATACCATTGGAATTCATACCCTATTAAAGATAATACAAAGATTCCACCACCACCAACCCCAGTCAACTGTTATCCTTCTTATCATAGTTGCATTAATTTTTTGATTTTATGTAATTGAAATGATTTATAATTTCTTTTATAATCAAATTAAAATAAATGAGAGGAAGTATAGCAAAGTAAATAAAAGATTAGTCATGATATAAGGAGGGTATGTTCAACTCTTGTCTTAGACGTATGCTGTAGTGTGCCTATTTTTCTCCAGTCATGGACTTCAATCCTTTTTGATTATTTTTGCCAATTTCATGAATCTAATATTATTCTTCAGTTACCTGAATCTACATTAGTATGATTATTAGGAAGTTTGAATATTTTTGATGGTAATTAAAAGTTTTGTTTTTATTCTTTCTAGGAAAAAATAGAACTTTTAACTTTTCAAAGGTACTTTACATAAATTATTTTTCCTGATCCTAACAACAACTCAGCAAGATTGTAGGGTTTATTACCATTATATATGAAGGAAATGAAGATCTGAGTCATTAAATGACCCACCTAAGACCACTCAGCTATTAAATATTAGAGGCAAGATTTGAGCATGGCTCCAAGTCCACTCATTATCTTTTCATGACCTTTGACTCTATATCCATTGAAAAAGAGATCATATTCTTATGAACTTGTTCCAATTCCTTGGAACTTTTGTATTTCAGTTTTTTCTCAGGAATATTTATGTGAAAGATTGTTTTCTTATGCTGTGTCTTACCACTTAAATTTTTGATGCTTTTTCTTTTGGTGCACAAAAATTATTCATTTTTATAGTAATTAACAAGAATTCACAAAATACTAACTATGGGCCAAAGGTAGAAAATAAAGCAATTTCTACTTTTAAGAAGCTTTCAGTCTATTTGGAGAAAAAAAACCTCATGTATATATATATATATATATTTATTACTCCATTCAGAATCAATACAAGGTAATGGGAGAAGGAGGATGATAACAATTGAGGATTCAAAAAAGACAAACTGAAATGGATAGGTAGTTTTTGAAGATGGAGTGTTGGACTTGGAATCAGGAAAACCTGAGTTCAAATCTTGCCTCTAATATTTACTAGATATGTGATCTTGGACAAAATGCTCAACTTCTCAGCCTTAGTTTTTGAATCTGTATTAATAATAAATAAATTAATTAATTAATGAAAGCATCTATACTATAGGGTTGTAAAAGGATTAAATAAATTTTACAGGTATGTTATATAAAATGCTACAAAACATTCATCTAGATGGAGATGTTTGAGCTATGCCTTGAAGGAAGTAAAGGATTCTATGAGGCAAAGGTTTAGAGAGAATACATTTCAGGCATGTGAGATCACCAGAGCAAAGGCAGAAAAAGATCAAAAATAAAGGATCATTTGTGGGGAAAGACCATAGAGTTCAGGAAGAGCCTGGGAAGACAGAATAGCGCCACATGATGAAGGGATTTCAAAGTCATAGGCAGAATTTATATTTTATCCAAGAAGCAATTGGAAGTCATTGGAATTTATTGACTGGGTAGTAACATGATCAGATCTGTGTTTAAGAAAAAAACATTTTTGTAGCTGGGAAGAGTATGCATCAAAGAGAAAATAGATAAGCTTGGCTGGAAGACCAATCAGAAATTCTTTGAAATAGTCTAGTTAGAAAGTGACAAAAGTTGAAGCCAAGGTCTCCTGTAATTTCTTCTATTTATTCAATAGAAAATAATTTTCTCCCTTTGTAAAATTGCCATAACAATATTATTCACCTTTGTTATAAGTTTTTATGATGTATTTTTTAAAAAATTGTCATTGATACACTTGTAATTTATTGTCCTACATGCTATATTTTGTCTATCTAATCATATATCTTGACCGACTGTAAACTAATTTTCTCAGTAATTTAAACTGAATAATGATTCCTTTTCTCAGGGTTTTATAATTTAGAATTTATTCTATACCTCTAGATTATCTTCTGTTCCATTGAGCAATTTTCCTATATTTTAAATACCATATGACAAATTGAATAAAAAGATAAACAAGGAAGAAGTTATAGACTTAAATGGAATGCTGCAGAAATTGGATGTGTTAGACATATGGAGAGAAATAAATGACAAAAATATATACATGTATTCAAAGAAGTTAATCACATATTTGGCATGAAGAAGTTAGTGATAAATTTTAAAAGTAAAATATTTTAAGCATGACATTTATAGATCATAAGGAATAAACAAGGAAAATGTGGTGAAAATGTGCAAGTCTATATGTAATCCAAAAAATGTATTGTTGATTAATGTTTGGGTTAAAAAAACAAATTATAGAAACATTAACATTCTGTTGAAGATCACAGCAATAGAAATATGATTTATTGAAATTTATGGGATATAGCCAAAGTAGTACTCAGAAGTAAATATATAGTAGTCCCTGGAAGTTGATGTTAATAAAAGGGAAAGAGACAAACTAGCGGTTTTAGTTTGTAATTAGAGAATTGTAAAATCAAGAAATTAATATACCAAAGCAAGAATCAACAAGAAAATTTCAAAATAAAAGAATAAATTTCTAAGATAATGAATGAAATTACAACCAAGTTGATAAAAAATGACTAAAAATTACAAGTAGAAAACAAATCTGATTTTTATACAATAGGGAGAATTATTAAATTATTGAAATGAGAGGTCAGAAACAAATACAAAAGTAGCATATTCTTGAAGGTTTTTATGTGAAATTATAGTTAATAATACTGACACTGTAAAATAAAGAAATGGAAATCAATAATTAAAAAAATCAAATGCACAAAATAGAAAAAAAGATAAATCAATTCCATAAGGAGAAATTAAAATTCCCAATAATGAAGTATTAAAAACAATCAGAAAAATTTCATCAGGATCATTTGTTACCCTAGGTACAATAGAACACAGAAAGTGTAAATATGTGATTTTCCAAGTCAATGTGGCCTGCAGGGATCCTTATGGTTAGTTATCCCTGTTTATATTAGAATGTGATACCACTACACCTACATCATGTTGCCTATCATTGGTGTATGCATTATGACAAAAATTATTCATTACCCTCAATGTATGTTTATTTCTTCTTGTTCTTCTTGTTCTCCAGTTAAATACATAATAGTTACTAGATAAAAGTTTTTATTTTAATAAGTAAGAAATAGATAAGCTTCTTGTTGACTGACTAACTGATTTTATATATGTGATATCATTTGATCCTCACAACAGCCCTGTGATAGATCACTGAGATAATTATCCATGGGTTAAACAATAATAAATCACATTTACATATTGCCTTAAGGTAATAAAGCCTAATCTTATAGATTAATAAACAGAGGTTCTAATAAGTGGCTTATCCAGCCCTTGTCCTGTGCTTTAAAAATACTTTAGCCAACCTTTAGGATTATTATTAGAGGTATGAAAGACTAGGGAAATAATACTCCCTTGGTCCTCCTACAATTTACCCAAATATACTTTACAATTTCAGAGGATCTCATTGATGTGCATATTCCTTTCATAAGTTCAGACTGCAATCTATTCTTAAACTGTTATGTAATATTTATCCAAGGTTTCCAATAAATACTCAGTAGAAGCTCTAACCAATATCCTTGGACTTTTAGACGAGTTTTCATCTTAGGTGCAATTCTCAGAATATTTACACTGGACACATGACCAGTGGATTTCTTTTTCAGATCATTCATCTATGCTCTTTCTTGCTTATGGGTCATAGAGGCAACTGGACAACTAAATAAAGCTTTAATTTAGAAGAGTATCTTATACACTTATTAGCTTTGTCTCCCTGAGAAAGTTCCTTAATCCTTTCAGTCCCAATTCATCAGCTATAAAATGGAATGTGATGAATGGTAGCACCCGTCTCACAGGGCTGTTATGAGGATCAAATGATATCACATATATAAAATCAGTTATTCAGTCAACAAATATTTGTTAAGCACCTATTATGTGCTGGGGGCATTTATACTAAGCACTGAACAAGGTAAAAAAAGACTGACCTTGGCCTCAAGTTAAATCAAGGAGACAACATGCAAACGATAATGAATCAACATGTAGTGTACAAAACAAATTGGAGGAAATTAACAGAGGAGAGAAACATTATTATTACTTCTTAATTAATAATGATTATTATTAGTATTAGCATTAAGCCGGATCAGGAAATTACTCATGTAAAAGGTGAGATTTTAGCTGGGACTTGAAAGAAGCTAGGGAAGCCAAGAAGCAGAAGTGAGAAGATAGAATTCTAACATGGAAGATAGAAGTGAAAATGCTTAAGAGTCAAGAGAAAGAGTCTCTTGTTTGAAGAACAAGAAAGGGGTTCAGCATCTCTGAATCACAGAGTATGTAAGGATAAGTAAGGTGTAAGAAAAGTGAAAAGATAAGAGGAGATCAGGTAATAAAAGGCTTTAAAAGTCAGATGATTTTATATTTTATCATTGAGGGGGAAAAGGAGTCACCAGAATTGATGAGTGTGTGTGTGTGTGTGTGTGTGTGTGTGTGTGTGTGTGTGTGTGACAGACAGACAGACAGAGACACACACACACAAAAAGAGAGAAAGATGGTCAGAGCTGAAACTTAGGAAGATCAGTTTGATGGGCTGGAGAGAAGAGAGACTAGAAGTAAGGTGATTACCCAGAAAGCTATTGTAATAGTCTAGGTGTGAAGTAATAAGGTTCTGTGCTGGTTTGTGACAATATCAGAGGAAGAAAGAAGTGCCAAAGATGTATGTTATGAAAGTAAAATCGACAGGACAGATTGGATATGGATATAAATATTGGATATGGATGTAACCGGTTGGATATGGGGTGGATTGTGAGAGAGAGTGAAGTCATGGTTGATACTTTGGTTCTGAGCCTGAGCGGACTGTGATATGCTTAATAAGTAACAAGAGGGTTTCAAGGGCTAGAAAGATGTCTTGCTTTGCAAACCTTCATGCTATAGAAATGCTAAATATATTATTTTTAAATTATTATTCTTAAAATTTCATAAAAGTAAGTATTAAGTGGAGATTCAAAAGGGGAAGAAGATATGTCATAAAGACCAGGAAATAGGATAAAATGGTAATGTGTAATCTGAGTTTGTTGTCAGAGGAGGGAGGGCCAGTGGCCAGACTCAAGAATTCCACCTCAAGTGTTTTGTTTTGATTTGTTTTAAACATCGGGGAGTTAATATCTGACAGAGCAATGATTCTCAAAGGTTATGGCAGAGTTCTAAGTAGGTAGGCTTGAGGAATGTTTGGAATTTAGACATAATAAATGAATACATGTGTATAAATATACTCATATATTCATGCTTTGCCTGGCTAGTCAGAGCTTTGGAATGTAATAAGGCAAAGCAGAGTCAGAGGACCTAGAGAAGTCTGTTGGAGTTCCTGGCAGAAAAGAATTAACTGTGAGCAGAACTAATTTGTAAAGGTTTCAGGACTCAAACTCAGTTCTTCTTGCTCAGAGAACAATGACATTTCCATCACACCATACTCACTATTTCTATTACTTTTAAGTAATAATGATAATATTAAAACCTCACAGTTTTAAAATCATCTTCACATGAATTATTTCTAATGAACCTCATATCATCCGATGTTATAAACAAGGCAGGTATCCCCATCTTTTATTGTCTGATTGTTTGCATTGTGTGCAATTTTTTATAACCCCATTTAGGTTTTTCCTGGCAAAGATATTAAAGTGGCTTGCCTTTTCCTTCTCCAGCTCATTTTACAGATGAAGAAATAGACAAACAGGATTATGTGACTTGCCCAGGGTCACACAGCTAGTAAGTTTCTGAGGCCAGATTTAAACTCATAAACATGAGTCTTACTGATTCCAGGCTCAGCACTCTCTCCACTGTGTTACCTTGCAACCCTTTTACAGAAAAAGAAATTAGGACCCAGAAAGATAAAGTTCTTGCGTAGGGTCATGTGGTTAGTGACACTGGTGAGACTAGAACTCGGATCTCCTGAATTCTTGTCCAGTCCTCTCTCTTGTCTCATTATAACACTAGACACCATTGCCTGTTCTAAGACATCAGTGCCTTTTCTTATTGGTTTCTAATAAAAACTAAAGAATAAGAATCAAGTATAACCATTTTAATTCCAGAGGCCAACACTGTCCCATCCCAGGACCAACCTGAATGTAGTAAGCAGTTGGCCAAGAGAGAGTTGAACCTAGACTGCTGGTCCGGGAATGACAGCGTGGGAGAACCTGGCCTTGGTTAGCCTGGCTGGGTTGTTTTGTTTGGCATCAAACTTCTAATTTTCTTCTCATTCTGAATCAGATATGAGGACTGGATTGATTGCTGGTGAGTGCTGCCAAATGATCAGTAAATAAAGCTGTTGAATACAGTACCAGGAGAAGCAACAAGAGCTGGAGGGAACCCCAGCCTGCAATATTGTGGAAACTTAGACCAAATAAATGCAACTCTTGCTACCTGTTCTGACATGACATTTCAAGAAAGTGGGCTATACTTGAAAGCATTTGTTGGTCCATTCGTCCATGCATTCTATAAGGAAGCTGGGCTTTGGAAGAGGTGGAGGTGAGGAAGGGGAACATTTCAGGTGGAGGAACAATCTAGACAAAGGCACAAAGCTGGTGAAGGAAGTCTGTAATGGGCTTGGATAGGTAGGGTAGACCTGCCACTTGGTAAAAGAGTATTGGAACTTGGGAGAGAGGTTAGGGCTAGATCTATCCATCTTAGAGTCATCTACACAGATGACAATACACAAACCCATCAGAGATGCTGAAATCACTGCCCAGGGCACAGCTGTCTTCACACTTGGGTAGCCAGGTGATACAGTGGTTAGAGCACTGAACTTGACATCAGGAAGATCTGAGTATCTATGAGAGATACTTAATTAGCTGTCTACCCTTGGACAAGTCACTTAACTTCTGAATGTATGAAATGTAGCTATTAATAGTGCCTTCCTCACAAGATTGCTGCAAAAAAAACAAGTGATATATGTAAAATTTTCTGTGAGCTAAAAGCACTAAATGCTAATTAATATTATTACTCATGGTAAAGAATCTCCGTCAAAGCAGAGAGCAGACTAGAGTGGCATTTAGGGAAACTAATTTTGGAAGAAGGGTGAAAAATGGAAAATGGTGTGGTGTACTCATCTGCCCCATGAGTTTTAATTTTGTTTTTTCTTACCCCTCTGTACTAAACAATATGGGTGGCATGAACATTGTCTAGGACATGCTATGAGTGACTAGATGGTATGCATAATCCTAAACAGAAGTAATATAAATCAGAGGGGAAACATAAAGTTGTTCCCAGGCTTTGTAGTCTTCAGTCATCTTTGGTTGAGAATGATAGTAATAGTGCTTATTGGTACTTGTTATTCAGTTATTTCAGTTGCATCTGACTCTTTGTAATCCCATTTGTAGTTCTCTTGGCAAAGGTCCTGGAACAGTTTGCCCTTTCCTTCTTTGGTCCAATTTATGAATGAGGAAACTGAGGCAAATGTGGTTAAGTGACTTGCCCAGGGTCACACAGCTGGTGTCTGAAACCATATTTGAACTCAGAAAGTTGAGTCTTCCTGACTTTAGAACCAGGCATTCCACTGTGCCACCTTGTTGCCTGCTTATTGGAAGACACTCCTACAGAGGCAATCAGTTAATTGATTGATAATGACAATGCCTGGTGAGCAGATCCTAGCTTTTGCTAATGAATGCAAGACCAGGTAGATTTATAGAGGTATGGTCCCCAGTCCCGGAAGTAAAAGTAAGATGAAGAGTTTGGAGGACTTGTTTTTGTATGGATTTATTATACAATATATTTATTTATTTTAGTTTATCATAGAAAATGTATTTCAGTCACTATCTAACTTTAGCACAAGATATTAGAGTTAGAATGGACTTTAGAGCTTATCTCATCTAACTTTCATAGACGGGAAACTGAGTCCCAGAGAGATAAAGGAACTTGTCCAAGGTCCCAAAGGTAGATAATAGCAGAGTCAATATTAGAATCCAGATTCTTCAACTCTTACTCTAGTGTTTTTTCCTATTAGTGTTTGTCCTCACCAAGTCCGTTTAATCTTTCTTGTCTCTCTTTTCACATTGTCATACTGTTAGTGTTTACCTAGAAAAAAATACTGTTATTAGAATTTTTTTATTTAACCTTCTCCATTGAAAGCAATGAGTATGCTTTCCATTTTCCACCAACTATTCTAGTACTTCAGTATAATGCTCTAAATGGACTGGCCAGGACTATACCACTAAAACTGATGATGGGAGATAGCTGCCTTCACAGATTTCTTTTTTAAAAAGTTTTATTGATGTATTTTGTTTTTAAATTTCAAACATTTACTGATTATTTCCACTTTGTAAAAGGTCTCTTGTAACCTAAGTAAAACAATTAAGTAAAATCAATACTACAGTGACCTCCTATCCAAGTGCATGCAGGATTCCACATCTATAGCCTTCCCTTCTCTATTAAAAAAAAACAGAAATCTATTTTCTTTCCCTCTCATTCTTTCTTGCCATATTGGGGGAAAATGGAAAAATAAATTTCTCATAACAAATATTCATAGCCAAGCAAAACAAATTCCCTCAGTGACTATACACAAAACTGGAGATGTCTCATTCTGCATCCTAAATCCATCACCTCTCTATCATGGATACCATATTTCATCATTGGCCTGCTAGAATCACAAAGGGTCATTGTGTTGATCATAATTCTTGTAGCTTTTGAAGTTGTTTGTATGCTGCTGTTGTCATTATATAAATTATTCTCCTTGTTATGGTCATTTCCTTCCTCATCAATTTAGAAATGTCCTCCAAATTGCTTATTTACTATCTGTGTGAACCTGGACAAATCCATATACTCTTTGCAACTCAGTTTTCTAACTTGTAAAAAGGCAGATAAGAAGAGAATAATCAATGAGATAATATAAATAAAACATTTTGCAACCCTTAAAATTCTACAGAAGCACAAGATTTTATGAGATCAGAGATTTAGAGCTGGAAGGGATCTTAGAGTCTCTATATTCCAACAATTTTATTGATGCAGAAATTGGGGTAGCTTAATGACTTACCCAAGGTTACATAAGCAGAAAATGAGAGAGGCATGATTTGAACCCAGGGTCTCTGACTCTTTCCAATGTTTTTCCAATAATGGGCACTATACAGGGTTCTAGCATCATCAGAGCCCATTCCTGTAAAGAATTTCCTCTCCCCAAAGATCTCTACATAAAGATTATCTTATTCCATTAAGGCTGCTCAAAAGGATGAGCCATTTCTTCAGTCTTTGGAATTTTACATTAGAATTTTATGAGTACTTTCAGATTTGGAAGTTTTCATGAACTCTGAAGGAAAGTAAACCACTTAGAAATGGCTTACACCAAAGCATAGGAGCCACAGAAGGTCGTTAAGGATTGGCTGACCAGGTTGTTGGCATTTACCAGTCTCACCTTCCTGATATATCAGTTGAAGAAAATAGGATGGTTACAGAAGGAACGTGGGCTCACCTCCACTTACGTCTGTCATGTTATGTCCCAAATCATTCTCCTAGAACTGAATATAATGACTTGTCCTACTGACTGTAGATGATTTCTCCCAGAGCCCCCAACCCTCACCCCCCACATACGCACACAGAGCATCTGCCTGGCTGGCTGCATCCCCAAGCTCTTGTGCATCTATCTCCAGATCTCATTTTCTTCCCTAGACAGGGCTCAAATAGAGAAAAACAATACAATTCCTGCACAGCACATCGTTATCATGTGATCATGCACAGGAATTACCGAGCTCTCTGCCAAAGGGAAGCATTTTTTTTTGGTTAATCATGGGGCACAATGTGCGATTAGGGTAGCTTATTCTCAGGGCTGCCTCTCTTTGTTCATTTTCATAAATAAGCCACCTAGGCAGGAGTGCAAGAGTGAGTTTCACACTCTTGTCTCTTTAGGTCTAGATTTGCATTTCCCTCCCAGAGTAGCAAGAAATTTCTCCAGGCCCTAATACAGTCACCTCTTCCTTTTCCAGCACTTCATTCCCATCCACACACTTCACAGCTATACTGGCCCACTGGCAGGAACTGGGACACCAATGCTCATTCTTCTCTCTGTGAGCCTTTGCCTGGTTATCTTCCAGTCGGGAAATGCTCTCCTTCCTTGCTTCCTTCCAGTCAGAGCCCAAATCCCACCACCCAGAGGAGGCTTTTCCCTAGTCTCCCCAGGTACTAAGCTCATCCTCCCTCAGATTGCTTCTCATACTCTCTCTCTCTCTCTCTCTCTCTCTCTCTCTCTCTCTCTCTCTCTCTCTCTCTCTCCCCCTCTTCCCTCTTCTCTCTCTCTCCCCCTCCTTCTCTCTCTCTGTCTCTCAGTCTCTCTCTCTGTCTCTATGTCTCTCTCTCTCTCTCTCTCTCTCTCTCTCTCTCTCTCTTTCTCTCTCTCCCCCTCCTTCTCTCTCTCTCTGTCTCTTTCTCTGTCTCTCTCTCTCTGTCTCTTTCTCTGTCTCTCTCTCTCTGTCTGTCTCTCAGTCTCTCTCTCTCTCTCTCCCTCTCTCTTTCTCTCTCTCTCCCTCCCTCTCTCTCCCTCCCTCCCTCCCTCTCTCTCTCTCTCTCTCTCTCTCTCTCTCTCTCTCTCTCTCTCTCTCTCTCTCTCTCTCTCTCTCTCACTCTCTCTCTCTCTCACTCTCTACGCTGTCCATACAGGGTGCTTAGCTATGTACATGTTGTCTCCTTGAGAGCAGCTTTTTTTTTTCCTTTGTATGTCCAGGTTTTAGCCCAGTCCTAGAACATAGTTAGTGTGTAGTGAATGCTAATTAACTGACTGAATTCTCATTAGAAACCTGAACTTTAAGAGCTGGCTCTGCTCTATTCATAGGCGAGTGACCTTGGGCATCCAACCTCACCTCTTGGAGATTCTGCTTCCTCATCTTCTCACAGCTGGTGTGAGGGTCAATTAAATTAAGATGCGTAAGAGGCTTTGTTTTCCAGCTGTTCACCAAGCACAGAATCTTCTCTGTTGTCTTCCTGCCTTTGTACGAGTTAGAACTCACCCTCTATCCTCATCGCCATCCCTTACCATTCTCTCTGATGCCCAGCGAAGGAGGTCCTTCCTAAGCATGGTCTTTGCCCATTCCCCCAGTCCTTAGTGGTTTCCCTTTCAGGAAAGCCCTTCACATCATTTTGTACGTTGGGTTTATTTCTATGTGTGAACGCCATACCACTCCCCTCCCAGGAGAATGGAAGCTGCTTGAGAGCAGAGGAAACTGTATCCTTTTCCCTTTTTGGATCTTTTAATGCCTCTGCACGACCGCACGGTCATGATTTGCTGTCCAGGAACTGTGTTGCTTTGCTCTATCTGAGCCTTTTCCAGGGACAAAATGAGATCTGGAGATAGATACACAAGAGCTACCATTTTGCTAGTATAATAAATACTTTACCCTTCTGCAAAACACTATGTGTGTGTGTGCGCATATAGACACATATAGACACAGACATACATGTATATATGAACACACACACAGTAGGGCTCTGTATCTGTCAGGAATACATTCCAAGACATACCATGAACGACTGAAAGCATGGATATGAGCCAACAGCTGTTGAGCGCACATATAGCATGGTTTTCTTGTTCAAGCATACATATGATGAAGTTGAATTGATAAATTAAACACATAGGAGACATTACCAACATTAAGAACAGTAACAATAAAGCACACTGTACATCATTACACAGTACTGTAGAGCAGCCTCCCCTTTTCTCTGGGGAGATGTTCCAAGGACCACTGGTGGATGCCTGAAACTGTGGACAGCTCTCACGTTACCTTTGAACACTTCTCTGAACTGTACTGTGCAGCACTGCGCTCTCTCTCAGCTCCGGCCCCTGGACTTGGCACTGTGTGGCCTCCTGCAGCCCCCCAGAAAAAGCCTTTAAAAAACTCTCCAAGTGAAAGCAAAATAATTGACTAGAGGAGAGAGATGGTGCCAGGGGGCAGACAGCTGCCACTTGGACACTGCATGCTGTTGAAGCACAGCTGTGGCTAAGGGGGGATTACTCTGTGTACATGTGTGTATACATACCCATACATATCTCGGTGTGTGTATATTCATGCATATATACTCTATATGATTTATGCCAGCTCTGAAAGTTGGAAGCAATAACTTTACTATTACCTTCATTCACAGGTTTTGTTTATTTTTTCCAACACACACACAGATACATGTCATCTCCTTTGGAACTCATAACGACCCTAGGAAGGAGTTGTTATTATTATTGTCTCTATTTTTATAGATGAGGAATCTGAGGTTGATGGAGATTGTGACTTTACCAAGGTCATATCGCTCATGCCTGGGGCAGATTTTGAATTCAGGTCAGTATTACTCTAAGCCCTAAACTCCTACCCACTGTGCCACTTGCTAATTGCTTGACGAAGTGAATATTATTATGAGCTTTTATTAGGATCATTTATTTTAAGGCTCTTGCCATACCAAGGCTCATTTCATGGACTTCAAGGGTTCAGAATAATGCCATACTGTCAATAGCACCTACCCTGTATCTGCCTATGTGCATGGCCACTTTGCTTTGTCCTGTTAAATATATAGCTTGATGATATCCCAAATGGATATAATGATCTGGTCACCCAAAGAATGACATGGAGAGGGGGACAAAAATGGCAGACGCCATCCATCTCCTTCCAACAACCCAGGTACCCAATAGAATATCACCCTGGCTAACAACAGACCTGAGGCATTTGTCCTGGATTTCACAAGCTTTAACCAGGTCCAAGATGCATAATACACCCGGGGTACCTGATTGAGGCAGATGGTGTTCTGTCTTATTGTACCCCAGAGAGAACCACAGAGATTCTATCACAGCAATCTGACTGTCTGGCTATCCCTACCTTCTACTCTGGAAGCTATCATATATTGAAGTTGAAAAACAAACGAGACATGCCATTCGCCTCCCTCTAGAGAGGCTCCCTGGATTCCTGCTAGGCTGCAGTACACCCAATCTCCCGTGCCACATGTATGGCAGAGAGAAACGGCACTATAAAGCCCCAGGGTTCGGGGCTGTGTCTTTGTCACATTGCCCTTGGTCGCCCTTTGTAAATGTAGTCTCAATATTACATCTGTCATAACATGGCAATGCAATATCCAATCTGGGTCTTTATTAGTCGCTTGGTCCTTCAGGGACAGTCATAAATCTACAGACTGACACTCCCAGAAATCCTCCCCAGTGGCAAATAGAGCAAATGGGCTTTTATTGGGCCCCAGTAATGCCAACAATATTTTCCTGGGGATGACTCCTTTTGTTCTTGAGGTAACCACTAGAGGGTACTCTGTATGTGCACATGAAATACAGAGCACATAAAGATGCGTGTATGTCTGCAGAAGCACACACATCAACACGGACGGGCGTGTATTTGTTGGGCAGATACATCTAGCTCTTTAGAGAAGGAATTAGTAAGACTGTATACAAAGAACCCAGAAACATGCACCTTTCTACAGACCCAGAAAATTGAACTGGCGGAGGCTTTTGGTGATTGATATTATTTTCTCAGTTTAACAAAGCAATGTTCCAGCCCATCAAATATATACCCATCATGCAATAGCTGGGAAACAGATAAAAAAAATTCATCAGGCAGCCAGTTTCAATTATCATGTCACACTGAATGAATGTATTTTAAAATTTTCCCTGACAAGAAAAATGTTCTAAATAGGTTCCTTCAAATTAGCTGTGAAATTCAGAAAATTCAGTATTGTATTAGACATTTGGAAAATTATTTCTCTCCTGGTCCCTGTGAATTCCCTGGCTTTAGTGAGTACAGCACCCATAAATTGTACCTTCCTCCCCGGGCATTTCTATTTGTGTGCATTTGTATAATCTCCTCTGGAGAATGACAGAGAGGAAGGTTTCCTACGGGTAGCATGTATGCATGTTCAGGTTGAGGTGGAGGGCACATCTGGGCTCCCCATCCTTTATGTACTTGGCTACTCCTAGACACACAATCAGGGAATCTTAGGGGACAGAAGGCACTTTAGTTATAATTTGATCTAACATAGGAAGAAATGGATGCCTAGAAATGCTAAGTGATTCTCTCTAAAGTCACATAGCTAGTTATTATGTATGTAACCCTTTTGTTCGAGGCTCCCTCCTAACATGAAGGGCTCAGTGTATTTAGGGTGGCTTCTCACTTGTCTGGCTCATTATCTGGCTTTTTACAGCTTCCAAACGGGAATAATATACCCTTTAACTTCTCTAAAGGCTTTCCAACTGGTCATTGAAGCCAGGATCACACCACCACCAGGCTTGTCTCAATAGCAATATGACAGGTGAAGCCATTGAGGGCCGTGTTAACACAAGTCATTGACTTTCTAATCCCCTGTCTTCATCAGGGAACTTCACTGTTGCTAGACTTCCTAGATTCATTCCCCCATGGCTAGCATATCCTCCTGCTTTCTACTCTTCCCATCCCTGGGATACTATTCCCACTCAACTCCTGTTGAATAAAATACTCTTCACAGTCTCAGCTATCTTCTCCCTTGTTCTCTCAACCCAACTGGCAACTGATCCAATGTCTTACTCCAGAACTATCCATTCCCTAAATAAATAACAAACTTTATTCTATTTAAAATCTTTTCCTTTCTCACCCCTTCCATCATTTGGTACTCATTGACACCTGCCTCCCTTCTTGTGACACTGCATCCCTGGTCATTCTTTGTAGTGCCTGCACTTTCCCTTCATACCATGGTCAGAGTGATGGAGTTGTAATACTTATGCCATTTTCAGACTCTCCCTGTGCTCTCATTGCTTGGTGACCTCTCTTCCTTCGAATTTCATTCAATCTAACTTTATCACCCAAACTAAATTCTGGTCATTATTATTTACTTCCCCCTAGGACATTATCCCTCCTTTCTTAATAAATTCAGTGTTTGGATCACTATCTTTCTATCTTAATGCCTTTGAGCATTTTTGTAGACTTCAATGTACAAGTCACTATTCCCTCAAATACTCTCACTTCCTGGGTGCCCATTCTACTCAGCTGCCATGAGCTATTCCTTCACTCTCCCATAGCTAACCCAAAGGATGACCAAATCCATGTTTTACTTTAATGTTCAAGATCTCTAGAGAATGCTCTTTATTTGATCATAGCAGTTTATCTTCACATTTCATCCTATGTCTCACTCCTCTTAAACCTCTCCTTTGTCCCCACTGTGAGTTCTAATCCTTTCATACCTCAAAACAGTTCCAGGTTCTTCACATCTGCTCTGGCTATATTCTCCTCCATTCCCAGTTTTGACCTCTTGGTGAACCAGTTCAACTTCACACTATTCTTTACTCTTGCATCCCTTATTCCTTTTTCATCTTGCCAATCCTGACTTGCCAATCACCAGTCCTGGATAACTCCCATCATTCCCCACCTCCACCCCTTCTTATGTGCTACTGAAAGCAACTAGGGGAAAATACAGCCTGAGCTGATTATGCTAGTTAATTTCACCTTATTATAACAAGGTAATAATATGCCTCCCCTCTAATTGATACCCTATCATATGCACTGTTCCAAACCTTTTTTTTCTCTCTTCAAGTCTACCATGCAGCATCTTCCTCTCTCTTCTTAATTCAGAACCTTGCCTCATAGTTTATTGAAAACATTGAGAGCATTTGCAAAAAGATCCCACTTCTTTCCTGGTTCAAATCTGGCCTTAGCTACTTCTAGCTGTATGACTCTGGGTAAGTCACTTAACTTCAATTGCCTGACACGTACTGCTTCTGCCTTGGAACTGCATGTCCCTCTGTTATTGTCTCCTACTATCGCCTCCTTCATTCCAATCTGATATTGAGCTGGTCTTTCTGCTAGTAAAGTTCAGCCTTTCTATACACACATGGAATCTCATCCCTTTCTGTCTTCTCCAATTGATTATCCCCAGTGTTATCTCTATTCTGTCTCTAATCTTCAATCTCTGTCTATCCAATGTCTCCATCTCTGCTGACTATAAACTTGTCCAAGTCTCCCAGAGCATAAAACAAAACAAAACAACACAACGACAACAACAGCAGTAGCAACCGCAAACCCTAATTAGATTCTACCATATTTGTCAGTTATCGTCTGATATTTTGACCCTCCTCCTCAGGTAAACTCCTTGAGAAATATCTCTAAAATTGGTGGCTATGTTTCCTCTTCTCTCCTCTTTGAAACCCTCTGCAATAGAATTATTAACATCATCACTCAACTGAAACGGTTCTTTTCACATTTAGAAATCATTTGTTAATGACCAGAAATAATTGTGTCATCGTGATCATCATTCTTTCCCTTTTTGCCACATTTTGCTCCGTTATCCATATACTCTGTCCTCTCTCGATTTTTTGACTCTACTCATTCTTGGTTCTTTTCCTATCTCTCTGACCCTTCCTCCTTAGTCTCTTTCACTGGATATTTATTCATGATAATTCAACTAACAGTGAATGTGGAACAAGGTTAGAGATAAAAGGTAAATATTTAACAGCCAAATCTTGAAAAATAAAAAAGTACACAACCACTTTCTTAAATCTATACAATCATCAAAACAGTAAATTAAACCCCAATTTGTAGTATTTGCCAAGTATGAGCAACCTCTGTTATACCACTGCCCAGGACTTTAACATGATCCCTTTAATCTTTCTTTATCATTTGGTGCTCTCATTAGCTCTCAAGGGTATAATTATCATCTTCATGCAGATCTTCCAAATTTCTCGCCCAACCCTATAATCTCTTCTGAGTTCTACCCCTATGTTGTTGGAATCTTGAACTTGACTTGCCCAAAATGAACTCGTTATCTTTTCCCTCATGCCCTCCCCTCTTCTTGACTTCCCTATTATTGTAGATGATACTACCACCCACCTCTCATACTCTAGACATCACTGTCAACTCATTTGTCTCTCAATCTATATATACAATCAGTTGCCAAATCTTGTAATTTCTTTCATTTCAATGTATCTTACAAATAGTCCCTTCTCTCCATTCACACAGTCACAACCCTAGTTTAGGTCCTCATCCCATTTCACTTGGACCACTGCATTAGCCTTCTAATTGTTTTCTCTACTTTCAATCTCTTACCACTCCAATTCATTCTCCACTTAGTTACCAAAGTGATTTTTCTAAAGCATAAGTCTGACCATGTCACTCCCCTATTCAATAAACTTCAATGACTCATTCTTAACACCAGGATCAAATATGAAGTGTAATAGTTAAAGAATTGTAGAGGATTGAAGGGGGTACTGGGAATAAGGAAGGTTTTATAACAGGGAATGGAGGGGTTGAAGGGGCAGAGAGAATTTGGCTGCTGGTGAGGTAAAAGGAGAGAGATGCCCCTTCCTGAGAGGCTATTTTTGAAAATTGGTGTTCCCAGAAATGGACCACCTATGACAGCCTGAGGGGATGTCTTCTCTATGGATTGATGTTGAAGATACCCCAGAGCAGGTAAGCACAGACCCCCCTGAGGGACAAACCTCCCCCCAGACCAAGGTTGCCCAGCAGGGGTCCAATGAGGACCATTTATAGTTGAATGGCTGTCCTGATGTTCTGTTCCCTCTATGTCCCCCTGAAATGTTAGTCCTCTTATCTGACTGTGGTTATTTAAATAAAGATGAATTTTAATAACAAATTTGGATTGGGGAAGTATCAGGGAAGCGGGAAGAGGGGTTCCCTAGTTTGGGTTTGAGTCTCTCTCAGCTTTCAAGCTGAGGTCAGGCCTCACAGCCTGGTGGAGGGTTTCTTTTATTCCTGTCTAATTTTCTTAAGTTCAAAGTCTTAGCAGTAGACAGCAAGAGGAAGAAAAGTTCTGACTTTCAGAGCTGGTTGGGCCTGTCTCTTCAGGCTGATGCCCCTAAAGACCAGCCTTACAGTCCAAACTGCTGCCCTTAAATCCTTTTGTCCAATAACACTATCACAGGATTCCAGGTAGAGCACACAGTTGGGAAAATCAGGAATAGAGGAACTTCTATCCAGAGACGGGGAGAGAGGCTCCTTCCAATTGAGGGCCAAAACAGAGTATTGGGAGACCAACTGTCACTCTCCAAGTGCCCCTCTCCAACACTAACTGTCTTTCTTGTCAATATCTTCTCTAACATTCCAACAGCTATTTGTTCCACCAGAGTGGCAGAATGTCCAGCCACTTGCTCCAGAACTTGCTTCAGTTTTCCTTTCCACAGAAGTCCTTTGACATTTGATGCTCTTCACAATCTGGCCCTTTCCAGTCTTTAATCTACTATTCTATTTATATTCATGTATTCAAAACTTGCTAAGTAGGTGTTGCTAAGCACAGAACAACACAACTCTCATCTCCATACTTTTATACTGGATATTCTGCTTGGCTGGAAAGTTTTCTCCTCCCATTCTTTGGCATTTAAATTCTTCTCTTTTTATTTATTTAGAAAACAAACAAACAGACAAACAAACAAACAAAAACCCTTCCCTCTTAGAATCAGTACTGTGTATTGGTACCAAGGCAGAAAAGTGGCAAGGGCTAGGCAATGAGGGTTAAGTCACTTTCCCAGGGTCACACAGCTGGGAAGTGTCTGAGGCCAGATTTGAACCTAGGACTTTCTCTCTCTAGGTCTGGCTCTCAATCCTCTGAGCTACCTAGCTGCCCACACTCTTGGCTTCTTTCATTCATTTTATTTATTATAGAAAATAGTATTTAATTAGTTATTTTAGAAGATTTTTTCCATGGTTACAAGATTCATGTTCTTTCCCTCCCTTCCCTCCAACCCCCTCCGGTAGCTGACATGCAATTCCACTGGGTTTTACATGTCTCATTGATCAAGACCTATTTCCATGTTGATGATGTTTGCACTAGGGTGATTGTTTAGAGTCTACATCCCCAATCATATCCCTGTCATCCCATGTGATCAAGAAGTTATTTTCCTTCTGTGTTTCTACTCCCACAGTTCTTTCTCTGGATGTGGATAGTGTTCTTTCTCATAGATCCCTCTGGGTTGTTCAGGATCACTGCAATGCCACTAATGGAGAAGTCCATGACATTCAATTGTACCACAGGGTATCAGTCTCTGTGTACAATGTTCTCCTGGTTCTGCTCCTCTCACTCTGCATCACTTCCTAGAGTTTGTTCCAGTCTCCATGGAACTTCTCCACTTTATTATTCCTTTGAGCACAATAGTATTCCATTACCAACACATACCACAGTTTGTTCAGCCATTCCCCAATTGAGGGGCATCCCCTCATTTTCCAATTTTTGGCCACCACAAATAGCGCAGATATGAATATTTTTGTACAAGTCTTTTTCCTTATGATCTCTTTGGGGTACAAACCCAGCAGTGCTATGGCTGGATTAAAGGGAAGACAGTCTTTTAGCGCCCTTTGGGTATAGTTCCAAATTGTCTTGGCTTCTTTTAAAACGTTTCAAACACTAGTTCTTTTAGGAGGTCTTTCCTGGTCCTCTTGGAATCTAGCACCAACCCCTCTAAGGTCACCTTCTTTTTAAAAAAAGAAAACAAAACTTTATTTTTACCCTTTCCTTCTGACTTAGAATGAATACTAAGTATTGGTATCCAGGCAGAAGAGGAGTAAAGGCTAGGAAACTGGGATTAAATGACTTGCCCATGATCACACAGCTAGGAAGTATCTCAGGTCAAATTTGAACTCAGAACCTTCTATCTCCAGGACTGAGCCACTTAGCTACCCCTCAGATTACCTTCTATTCAACTCTATATTTATATCCTATGTTCCAGTTTAAGTGTTATCTTTCCCTTTACAATGTAAACTTACTGAGGGAAGGGAGTTTTTGCTTTTTTCTTTGTATCCTTAACACTTAGTATCTGGTGTATAGTAAACACTTAAATACTTGTTAATGGATTGAAACAAGCTTATATATTCTTTCTTGGAGCTGTTGGCCTTGCACACAGGAGATTTCCCAGGAGGAAACAACCTCTTCCTAACAGTTATAAGCAAGTGTCCTCACTTTTGTGTTTACTTGTCATCATAGTTTGATGCATTTTATTCTCTAGCACCAGGGTAGGGTGCCTTCTGCCCATATCAGTCTCTCTCCTCCGTCTTCAGGGCTTTTTCACTTTGAACTTATTAAAAAAATACGTGTGTATGTCTATATGCCTATAGATAGATATTTGGTAACTATTTTAATGTAATTGATTTCTTTCATATTCCTATGTATTTTTTCATGCATTTAAAAATGTTATCCTGAGAAAATATCCATAGGCTTCAGCAGATTGCCCAGAAGGGTCCATGCCACACACACACACACACACACACACACACACACACGCACACACACACACACACACCACACACACACACACAGATCTGGCTAGAGGCTCAGTCACTATTAAATGTCTCCTAATCCATTGCACTCTCCTGCCATCATTTAAATTACTACTCATGGTTGGTTCCTGAAATATCTAAGGGAAGGATGAGAGTCGGCCACTCTGAGATTGTGAGCCTCTCCAGGGTGGGCACCATCTTTTGTGATTCTTTATCATCCCAAGCTCAGCACAGTGCCAGGTACAGAGTAGCCATTTACTAAATGCTTATTGACCGAATGATTGACTCCCCCAGTATTATGATGCATGGGAGGGAGAAAAATTTCTAGACTTTGCTACATGTATATGAACAGATCTGGATAAAAATGGCATTTCTTTGTTTTCTTCGAAAGACTCCGGGCTTTAGAGATCTGAAGGGGACAACTCTGAAGTCACCTACCTTGAGAACCAATGACCTTCAGACAAACAAACCAACAAGCGAAATAATTAAACTGTGATTCTGTCCATGATAAACTGACCTGGAACAGAGGCATTTTTTGCAAATAAGAGAATCTAAACTGGTCCATCCAATTGTGACTAAAGCTTACATTTACCCTTTTTCAATTGTTTTTTTTTTAGATTCAGCCAAACAATTGGACGGAGGCAAAAATCATTATTCTATTTGTAAGGGAGTAGTTCTCATTCTCCCCTCTGGATGGTGGAGGCAGGCGGCTGTGCACCTGGAGCAGTCTTATTCAAGCAGCCAGACTGTCTCTCCGACCTTGGTAAGCTCAGCCAAAGTCACTCTTTCTCCCAAATCTCCATGATTCCTGTCTGGTGTGCATGGCAAATCCCAATACCTTAACAGTAAACAAGCTCCTTGCTCTTTTCTGATGCCTCTTTGTTTCTAATAAATGTTCACACTCATTTTCAATTCTTCTGTGATAATAGGGTGAAATAAAAAATATGCTCACCTTGAATTCAGAAGCCATAGTCGCTCTCATGCTAACGAGTTGTGTGACCTTCCTGAGTCTCAGTTTCTCCCTCTATAAAATGGGAGTAACTATACCATCACTACTGACCTTCCAAAGTCAGTTGTTTTGTAAATACCAGTGTCTTATGAAGCATTGGATATAGTTTTCTCCTTTTCTGTCCCTCCAATATGGCCTTGGAGCAGTTCCCTGAAAGATAGCCCTGTGCTTTGTACTTGCATGAAGGACTTCTATTTAGTTGGGTCCAAATACCTTTGGGAGATATATGAAGAGAAAGGGCCTCCTTTGAGTTCCTGGAGATCAGGAAAAGTATAGTCTAACTCACATATCTGTTCCTCACTCAGAGGGATGCAGTCCACTAATGAGCTATTTCTTTCTTTCTACTACCCCCGCAGGAGTCTTTTCTCCACATGTCTTTCGCAAGAGTGTCTACAACCAAATACTGTAGATTCCTTATAGAAAAATATGGCGGAACCCTCCACATTCTCTTAGCCAATCAGGTGTCATTTTCTCCCTCTCTTACACAGTACCCAGTTCAGGGCTGTCCTACAGGAAATTACCCCAAATCCACTTGGACGGGGCTGGAGCTACAAATAAAAGTAGGAATGATGATTTTTACCCTGAATAGAATGGAAGCTTTTAGTTATAAACATTCTAAATATTTCTATATATGAAAAGAATGAAGTTGTGGCTAAGATGAACCTCTTCCAAATTATTAACCATACATATTTCTCACTGCTAAGGCATGTATTCAGAAATACGAAAATCAGACTTGTTGTTCAGTCATTCCAACTCTCTGTGACCCCATTTGGGGTTTTCATGGAAAAGATATTGGAACTGTTGACCATTTCCTTCTTCAGCTCATTTTACAGATGAGGGTCTGAGGCCAATAGGGTTAAAGGATTTGCCCAGAGTCACCCAGCTAGTAAGTGTCTGGAGGAGATTTGAATTCAGGAAGATGAGTCTTCCTGACTCCTGGCCTGACACTCTCTCTACCTAAAGCAAGACATACTATGACTATTTGTAAATTTATGAATTAACAGGAAATAATTCTGAAACAAATCTTCTCTGTTAACTAATGCTGGCCAGAAAGGAATTAAGTTCAATAGATTGCCCTTGTTCCACAGAGCTAAAATATTGTTTCTAACCTCATTGCTGCTTGTAGAGCATACTTTAATCTTTCTGTTTGCTTTATTTGCAGTTGTCACAGATCCTGTTTTGCTGCCATTTATAAGAGGAAAGCATGTGGTGCAGAAAAGCCCTTTATTTTGTTGGTCTGATGAGAAATTGAATCAAATGCAAAGACACCAACAATTCAGCAAGTTCTCCTCTTGCACTATAATGTGGAAATTTAAAAATTCAATAGAAAAACTTGTTTAGGGGAGAAGAGATTTGTTTCAGGAAATTATTTTGCAAATGAAAAATAGGAAGATCAGCCTCTGTTTCTCACATTCGAAGAATATGCTGCCCATCATATGTATATATCTGTACATGTATATAAGATTGAATATCCATAAGTTGTCTCTCTTTGCCTATAGGTGTCTGCATATGTAAATATGTAAGTTTCTTTCTCTTCCTTCCTTCCTTCCTTCCTTCCTTTCTTTCTTTCTTTCTTTCTTTCTTTCTTTCTTTCTTTCTTTCTTTCTTTCTTTCTTTCTTTCTTTCTTTCTTTCTTTCTTTCTTTCTTTCTTTCTTTCTTTCTTTCTTTCTTTCTTTCTTTCTTTCTTTCTTTCTTTCTTTCTTTCTTTTTCTTTCTTTCTTTCTTTCTTTCTTTCTTTCTTTCTTTCTTCCTTTCTTCCTTCCTTCCTTCCTTCCTTCCTTCCTTCCTTCCTTCCTTCCTTCCTTCCTTCCTTCCTTCTTCTTTCCTTTCTTTCTTTCTTTCTTTCTTTCTTTCTTTCTTTCTTTCTTTCTTTCTTTCTTTCTTTCTTTCTTTCTTTCTTTCTTTCTTTCTTTCTTTCTTTCTTTCTTTCTTTCTTTCTTTCTTTCTTTCTTTCTTTCTTTCTTTCTTTCTTTCTTTCTTTCTTTCTTTCTTTCTTTTTCTTTCTTTCATCAACAATCTCTCTCCCTCCCTCTTTTCCCCCCTCTTTCCATCTCCTGCCTTTCTGCTTTGTGGATGGCATAGATAGACAATCTGGGGTTTGGTCCACTATTCTCTGAGAGAGACCATGATTTCCACTTTGAGGGGAGTAGGAGAAGGTCATCTTTCCTCTGGAAAGTATATATATATATATATATATATATATATATATATATATATGCTCAATTTGGGAGATCACAAAATTCTGTTCATATGACTCTGAAATGAGCACTGCTGCTGCTTGGTAGTGGTTACACATGTTGATTTTTATCATCTTGGGAAATTCCTATATGCTATTCTGGCTAAGTTGACATATGAACAACAAAATCATCTGCTTGATTGACCGATGGTTTGGTCCAGGATGTGATCCCTCTTGCTCTGAAGAGAATTGGGGAGGAAAGCTCCACTGAATATGAATCCATAACTCGTTAAGTATATGCTTCAGTTTTTAAAGTTAAAGTCCTGCTTTCCAACTTGCCTCAGCTAACGTTCCTCAGCTCTAAAACAAGGGCCTTTGGGTTAGATGAATTCTAGGGTCATTTCCAGTTCTATAGCTATCATCCTAAGTGTTAGAAATAATAGACCCTATTCTCCAAATTTCATTCTGAAGGGTATTAGCACTGTGATCTCCCATATCAGTTTCTTAGTCCCTATCCTCAATTAATCAACATGAATTTATAGTACCTACTATTTTCCAGGAACCAGGGATACGAATATAATAAATGAAATAATTCCTACTCATAAGGAGCTTGCAGTTTAGTAGAGCATTTAAGAATAGACACATTAAATATAAAGGTAATATGTACCAATGGGGGCAGCAAGGTGGGCCAGTGGATAAAACCCAGGCAGGCCCTGGGTTACAAAGACCTTAGTTCAAATGTGATTTCAGACACTTACTAGCTGTGTCACCCTGGGCAAGCCACTTCACCCTGTTTGCCTCAGTTTCCTTATCTGCAAAAAGAGTTGGATAAGGAAATGCCAAACCTCTCCATTATCTTTGTCTAGTGAACCCCAAATGAGGTCACAAAGAGTCAGACATAACTGAACAACAACAGAAAAGAAAAATAAAATATAAACACCAATAAAAACAAGGGAAGAGCAATGTGGGATAGTAGAGTTTGAGACTTAAGATCAAGAAGACCTCAGTTCAAATCCTTCCTCAAACACTTACTTGTTGTATGACCTTAGGTTAGTAATTTAACTTGTACCTTAGTTTCCTTATATGTAAAAAGGAAGATAATGACTTCAGGATTGTTGTGAAGATCAAATGAGATAATATTTGTAAAACACTTTCCAATCCTTAATATGTTATATAAACACTAGTTCTTATTACTACAAAGTGTTTAGTTACAAGGTAGTTTAAGAAAGAGGAGACTGTCAGTTGAGGGGATTAATCCCTCATTTTTTTTCATCTTTCTAATTACCTACTTTCTATCCCCTAATTCTTTACCCAAAGAAAGGCAGAAAGCTGTGACAGTTGTTGAAGAACTGGTCATTTTGCATTATTTTTACATTATCACTTCCAACCTGGGGGACTTCCCCGAAGTGAGCATACCTCATTTCTTATAGAGAAACTGGGGGGATGGCCAGAAAAATATTGTCCTAATGGACTCATTTGGGAGAATAATGGATGTTACGAGAGGGATGGTTTCCATTCAATCCAGTTCCTTTGGATTAAGCGTTTATATGTGCCAGGCACTGTAATAAATGTTGGGTGAACCAATTCCATTCATATTTATCTGAGAGTGATTTAAGGGAGCTGATGTCATTTTAAGTCTACGTAAGGGAAGCTCAGTGGTGCTCCTGATAGGGGGAGCATGTCAGGAATAGGGAGCAGCCTGTGAGAAGCTGTGATGGCATTGTGAGCTGGAAAGCTTTAAGAAGTGGGTAATAAGGAGGCTGGTGTGAGTAGAATCGGAACTCAGAGGTGGTTCAAATAGGGGAAGTTACCTAAGTTGGAGGAGAGATCTATATGAAAAGGTCAGAACATTAGTTTTATAATGATAAGACATAGAATTAATTAATCCTTCACTCTGTTTGGAGTTTTATTATTGTGATTTTTAAAATTTTGGGTTCTTGAAGTAAAGGTGACACACTGAATAGAGTGCTGGGTCTAGAGTCAGAAGACACATTTTACTAATTTCAACTTTTTGGCTGTGTGACCCTGGGAAAGTCACTTAAACCTATATGCCTCAATTTCTTCATCTGTAAAATTAGCTCAGGAAGCAAGAAAACACCAAATGGGATCATGAAGAGTCAGACATGACCAAACAATAACAAACTCTAAATTATATGGGAGTATTCTATCATACAGAAGAAAAGGGGGGGTACATGGACAGAATATTGTATACATTTCAAACAATGCTTTTTTGTCACATGGTTTGTTTAATTCTTTTTCTTTTTCATAAGTGAGGGTTCAGAAAGAAGAATGGATGAGGAATGAATGTGATGCAGACAGAAGACATCAATAAGATATAGAAAAAAACACTAAAGGGTTGTATATTTTCTCCATAAGTCACCCCAAAAGGGGAAAGAGAGAAAATCTTAATGAGAAATGAGGCATGAGCAACATTTAGAGATTTTCCAGGAGTTCTTGGAGGGGGCAAAATCATGAGCCAATTTTGTCAATAATTTAGATAATATTGAATGAGATACATTAAAACCCTAAACAAAAGAGTTCCCAAGCCCCTTTCAGTCCCTATACACCATCCAATATGAAATGAAATACATTCTGTAGTATGCCCTTCATATGTACATATAAAATGAAGTAGCTTCATTTTTACTTCATTTTCTTTAATATAATAAGGTTGTTAAATATTTATCAGAACACAAATTAGCATGACCTCTGAATCTGTTTCTCATCAGTTTTATTCTCATTATAGTTTTTGAAAGTAATATCTACATATCATGTTGAGCTTGCAGTCTGTTTCTGGCATTGATTGGATCTGATTGAGAATAGGACTGAGAATCCTGAGTCACAGAAATATTATGAATGAAATGAAAGCCTCGTGATCATGTTAAAAAAGAATTGGATATGTTTCTCTGGGGGGTCATCCAAAATTGTGTAACTTCATTGATTAGAAATCAGTTAAAATGCAACAAAAGTATTTTCTTACTCTCTAAGTAAAACGTTGCACTGTCTAGGGATACAAATGCCGGGAGATGGGATTCCTTCCTATACTAAGCTTAGAGGACTCTAGGTCAAGGTGGACCGAGTAACAGGTGCTCCTATAGTTGGAGAACTCCTTAAATCAACGTTCCCTAAATGTTTTGATCTCTGGATCCTTTTACAATTTTAACAATTATTAAGGACATCAAAGAGATTTTGTTTATGTGGCTTATATCCAGGTGTATGTTAGTAAATATTTAGCTAGGGGATCTCTGGGGGGAAAAGAAAAAAAATAATTTATCTATAGATGTATATAAATATTAAATGTATATTTATATCTGCATATATGTATATATAGGTATTCCTTCTACATTGCAGGAATTGGGGTACAGCACCCCATTGATCTGGAAAGTCTGCTTAAAATGTTTTGACTCTCTTTTCATACCAGATTAGGTGTCCAAGTTGTTTTTTTTTTCTTTTAAGGAGTGTTTAAAATACCTTATATGCATTTATAAGTTACTAAACTTTTTAAGATAACTCTATATTCCTAGCCTTTGTTTGTCATCTGCTGGCTTTTGCATTCTTTTTTGCAAACTTATTTGCTTCTTTTAACTTTAAAAAAGAAATTGTGTCTATTTATGGTACTAAAAGATAAAATATATTGATATTATACAATACTATACATTTTTAATGGATTTCTGACTTTCTAAATATTTTCTGTGTCATCTGCTGACTTTTGCTTTTGCAAAACTATCAAAACTGTAATGGGGAAAGTCTTATCATAGAAAGAATACCTGTCTGTATACATATACACATATATACCATTTTAACACTTAATCTGCATTATTAATATTTTCTCCATCACTGCTAAGTCTAGACAATTAACAAAACAACAAATCAAGCTCTAGCTTGTAGTATTAGAGTTTTAAATGTTCACATCTAAAACTTAACAATGCCTCTTGGAGCTATTTAGAATAGGTTCCAGCACATTCTTGGATATTTTAAAATATTTATCATATTAGAAATGAAAGCAAATTAAATTTAAAATATATTTAAATAATTTAAACTAGTAATAAGCCTATTCCATGTTAACATAAAAGTATATTTTATGAAAATAAAGTATATATTCCAAAACAATAAAAATTAGTGAGAAAATTGGCTTTGTTTTACATATTTTGCATATCTTGCTATTGTTTAGCTTACTTGAAGATGGCTGGATTTTCATATTTACTTTTGCATTCAATCTACTGCAATATGTTATGTGGTTCAAGTATAGGGTGTCCCAAAAGTTAACATTTAAAACCAAGCCAAGCTATTTGGGACGCCCTGTATATAAAGAAAATCTGGCTTTACACAGATATGTAATTAGAAAAGAGGAGAGTATTTTAATAGGAAAATGATATCTTGGTATTGTTATGAAAGTAGTTTTCAACTCATTGATTTTCAGAAGGGAATTTTGACCCCAAGGGATCTTGGATCACACTTTGAGAAGAGTTGCCCTAAACTGTCTCTGGAACTATGGATCAATCCCTTACACTCTCCTGGTTCTCCTACCTATCTTGCTCTTTCTCAGGCTGGATGTTCACCCAGATTATACCTTCTGACCAGAGGTTTCCCTCAGGACTCTGTTCTGGGACCTCTTCTCTTCTTCTATATTACTTCACATGATGATCTCATTATCTGTCATTGATTTAATTAACATCTCTATGCAGACAATTCCCAAATCTACCTATCCAGCCTTAACCTCTCTGCTGACCCATAATCACTCATCTCCATCTACCTTTTAATTGGTACTGGGTGTTCAGTGGACATCTTAAACTTAGCATGTTCAAAATGGAACTCATTATCATTTCCTCCAAATCTCCTCTGTTCCACCTTCCCTATTACTAGAGATGGTAATGCCATCTTCTCTGTCCCTTAGGCTCGCAATCTAGAAATCATCCTGGTTGTTGCTGTTAAGTCGTTTTCAGTCATGTCTGACACTTTGTGACTCTTTGGGGGTTTTCTTGGCAAAGGTATTGGGGTGGTTTGCCATTTCCATCTCCAGATCATTTTACAGATGAGAAAACTGAGAGAAGCAGGGTTAAGTGACTTCCCCAGAGTCACACAGTTAGTAAATACCTGAGACTGGATTTGAATTCAGGTCTTTCTGACTCCTGGTCTAGTGCTCTATCCATTGCCCCAATTAGCTGCTCTAGGAGTCATCTTGTATTCTTCACCATCTCTTACTCCTCTACATTGAAGTCTTGTTGCCAAGACTTCTTAATTTCATCTTTCCAACATCTCTTGAATATGCTTCTTTTCTTTCCTCTGACATTGCCACCCAAGACAGACCTCCATCATCTCACACCTAAACTATTGCAATAGCTTCTGGTGGGTCTACTTGCCTCAAGTCTCTCCTTATTCTAGTCCATCTTCTATTTAGTCATCCAAGTTATTTTCCTAAAGTAAAAGTCTGAATATGTCACTCAACTACTAAAAACTCCAGTGGCTTACAATTACTTTCAGGATGCAATACAAAATCCTCTGCTTAGCATTTGAAGTCCTGAACTAGTTCCCTCCTAGTCTTTCTAGTCTTGTTACTTTTCATTTACCTCCATATAATCTCTTCAATCCAGTGACACCACTTTGCTAACTGCCTGTCTCTTGGTTCAGAGCATCTTCTCTGTCTTTCATGTGTGGGACACACCACCTCTTCTCATTTCCACCTTCTGCCTTCCTTCAAATCCCAATTAAAATTCTATCTTCTATAAGTCTTTCCCAACTCTACTTAATTCTCTAGCTCCTTCTTTCTCTTAATTATTTAATTAACAAGGTGTTCAGGGAAATGAAATACTTCTGAGTTTGCCAAGCTGGGACTGCTTATCACCTTTGGTGTCCATCTGCCACTGGGTTCTTATCTGTGACTCCAAGAAGCTGTAGTATGCACAGCAGCCATACCCCAGTAAAATCATTTCAACAGGCAGGCTAAACCAGGTTGAGGGCAACCAAGAGGCCTCCAACTCATCCTTAGTTAGTGGGGTGCCTACTTCAGTCATGTGAAGATTTCTTCTGTAGGAAAGGTGGATGAGATAATTTGTTCCTCCAGCCCTGAAGGTGGCAGAAGTGGGTGCTATGGAGAGTTTAAAGCTTTGTTTAGGCCTCCAAGAAATCAAGGTAATCCTCTGCTTCTTGAGCCATCACTAGAGGTCTTGACTTTTGTCTTGCCACTGGACTTTGATGACTCTGGAAGAGAGAATGAACCAGAGGACTTTGTGCAACTCTTCCTCACTTAAATATAATGTATGCACAAGTCAAAATACATCACTAGTGATGTCATTTTTGGACATCTTTGAGTACAAAGGACAAACAATGATGTTTATTCTGTATATAACTGATTTGGACATATTTGTTTGCTTGTTGTCTTCTTGATGAGATTGTGAATTACTTGAGGATTTTTTGTCTCTTTTTGTATCTCTAGTACTTAGTATGGTGCTTGGAACTTGGTAGGTGCTTAGTACACATTTATTGTCTAACCAATCACAAAGTATATCTAAACAATTTCCTTACTCTAAAAATAGTACCTAGGGTTACCTCTGGGGAACCTCTTCTACTTTGCAGGTAGTGTATAGTCTATCCTATTATTACAGGTGGATAATCTTTTCTATATGTAAAAAGAAGACATATTACCTGCTAAAGGTAGAATTTTCTTAGTTCTTTTTATTATATACTTAGTAACCACCATCACCTCCCAAAATAAAAAAAAACTAAATAGATGCATAAAAATGTGCAAATTCTACATTGTTTACAATTTGTTTAAAATATGTAAATTATATATGTGTACTAATATAGACATCCTCTGCTTTTGAACTCCCTTTGGATTTGTTTTACTTTGATAGATTTTTTCCACTTGATTTTGTGGCTATTATTTTTTTTAATAATCAGAATATGTATTATTCTTATTCTCTTTTCTTTTCAAGTCTTCATTTATTTTCCTTATTTTCTTTATATTTCCAATATTTGCCATTTCTAATAATATAGTCCATCTCATTTAAATATCATCGTCAATTCAGCCATTTCTCCTATTCCTTGCATTTGTGTTACTTCCAGTTACTTTGTCATTACAAACAAAGCTTCCATAAATATTTTAAACATACACATCTTTTTATCCTCTCAATAATGTCCTTTAGGCCTAATCCTAGAAATGGGGTCCCCAGGTTAATAAGCATGAAGTTTTACAGCTCTTAAAGTATATTTCTCTCTTGTTTTCTAAAATACAATTCACAGCTACTCTAGCAATGTAATATTAGGCCTGTTTCTCCATGTTCCTATTAGCATTTAATTTGATCAACTTAACCCCATCTGTTTTTCAGTTAATATACATTACCTAGGCCATATTTAGCTGGATTGTTCCACAGGCAGCAGAGACATGTATAGCCAGAATCATACTCTTTCCAAAACCAAGTCTTTTCAGTTTGGTTACACCCAGTGGAGCTTTTGTTCCAATGCCACAACCTCCCAGGAATTCAGGATTACCTACACCGCATGATGAGTGTTAAAGTAAGAGTTTTGCAGAATATTTATGCTCTCTATACCACTGTTGTCTCACCAGAAATTATGTTTGGATTAGGTATATGATCACCCTTAAATCTACTACTAGCATCCTGCAGGTGCATGGGGGCTTTCCAGATATCTGTCATATTTAACTTTGTGTGAAGTAAATTATTTAGAGGACATTAATCCTGAGTACAAAGTCTAGCCCTGGCATCCCCTGACATCAGCATGAATAATAATGTGCAACATTGTCAATGGGGGAAGAAATGTGAGGTTTAAAAGGCAAGCATGACAAGGAGAAGATTTTTTGTTACTTTTGCTCTTGAATAGACTGACTCACTTAGCTGGTTCGCTCTCTTCAATAATAAATGCTTATAATTCTGGTGCTGAGTCTCCAGACCACTTTTATTTGTTACAGTCTGCATAAGGTTCTATTCATCTCCTTAACTTCTTTCTTATTTATTTTTGGATAGATTTATCTAGTTCTGAGATGGAAAAATTAAAAAGTCTCCCGTTATTATTATTTTGTTATCTATGCATCTCATTTAGTTTTTTTCTATAAAAATATGGATACTATAATTTTTGGTGCATACTGATCCAATACTGATAATGCTTCATTATCCATAGTTACTCCCCATTCCCTGATAATACAGTTACCCTGCTCATCCCTTTCAACTTTATCCATTTTAGCTCCAATTCTGTCAGAGATCATAATTACTACTCCTGCCTTCTCTGGGCCAATCGAGGTATAATCTGAGTCAACCCTTTTAGGTTTGTCTCTCATTTGCAATGTGTTTCTTATAAATAACACGTCAGGCTCTGGTTTCTTTGTCTGCTTTCTTCCCCTGGGTGAATTCATCTCATTTACACTCAATGTCATAGTTACTAGCTGTGAATTTCTATCAACTCTATTGCTCCACGCTGTTTGTCCCTCTCTTCCTTCCTTTCCACTATGTCTTTCCTCAGCTATCCAATTTCCTTTGACCAATACCTCTCCAATTCACATCCCTTCCCCCAAATCCTTCCTTATCTTCTTCCCTTGCCCTCTTAGTTTGAAAACTAACCCATTTTCCAAAGGTTCCTCCCTTGTTCCTCCCCCCTTCCTTTTAATTCTTATTTTATCTACTTTTCCAGAAACCCATTGCTTATTCCCCCAACCATGTCCTTTTGCTTCTTGATATGATTCTAAAAATCCATCTTCTATCTTGTCCTAAGATTCCCTCCCTTATCCCCTCTCCCTCTCTCCCTCCTTCTTGATATGTACTTCCCCTCTAGGGAGTATCCCTCCCTTTTCTTATCCTCTTGTCCTCCTTTGTTCACACACTCTTCCTTCTCTTATTCCTTTAGTTATACAAAGAGACTCCTAGTCCATCCCTCATTATATCCTCTTTCCTTCCTGTTTCTCTGTACATTAAGAAAAATTTTACCTTACTAATTGTGTGTGTTATTCTTTCTTTATCTGATGTCTGATGAGAGTAGGCTTCTAGAATTACCAGCTCTCCACTGCCTCCTCCCCTTCTCTGTGGTAGTTCCTCCACTCATTCCTCCTCCATATGAAATATTCTATCCTACCCCCTCTTGGTCTATCCCACTAACATTTTAGTTCATTCTATCATATTCACCTTAGCCTTGAGGCTTCCATCCATACATGCCTCTTCAAAATATCCAAGCAATCTAGGGACCATAAATAACACTTCCCCATACAGGAATCAATTTGACCTTTTGGGTTGTTTATGATTAGTCTTTCATTATCTTTGAATGTTTCTTATAGAACAAATTTTCTGCTGAGTTCTAGGTTTCCCCTCCAGGAATAGTTTAAACTCACTTAGGTTGTTAAATGTTCATTTCTAACCTTTTGTAATTATGTTCCTCTTTGCTGGATATGTCATTCTTATTTTTAAGTCCTGTTCCTTTGCTTTATAAAATGTCATACTCTACTATGTCCTGCATTCTTTTAATGTTATGTTGCTAAGTCTTGTATTATTCTGACTGTAATGCCACATTATTTAATTTGTTGTTTAAATAATATTTGTTACAAGTATTTAAACAAATATTAATTTTTTTACCCTTGTTGCTTGTAGTATTTTCTCTTTAACCTGGAGCTACAGAACTTAGCAATGATGTTCCCATGCATTTTTATCTTTGGGTCTCTCTGAAATGGTTATCAGTGGATTCCTTAAGTTTGTATTTCATACTCTGATTCTAGAATTTCTGGGCAGTTTTCCTTGATAATTTCTTGGAATATGGTATCTAAGCTCTTTTTTTATCATAACTTTCTGTGAGTCCAAATATTCTTATGTTGTCATTTTTGATAAAATTTCTAGGTCAGTTGTTTTTGTGATAAGATGTTTCATATTTTTAAAGCATAACCATGAGAACATTGTACACAGTAATAACAATATTGTGGAATGATCAACTGTGATAGACTTGGCTCCTCTTAGCAATACAATGATTGAGGGCAATTCTAAGGGACTTATGACAAAGGATGCTCTCCGCCTCCAGAGAAAGAACTGTTGGAGTTGAAATGGAGATCAAAGCATGCAATTTGTCACTTTGTTTATTAGGGTTTTTATTTGGGGCTTTTGTTTTTATATGATGGTTTTCTTATAAAAATGGACAGTATGGAAATATGTTTTGCATGATAATACCTATATAGCATAGATTGAATTGCTTGCCAACTTTGGGAGGGGATAGAAGAAGGAGAGGAGACAATTTGAATCATATAATTTCAGAAAACTTATGTGGAAATTTGTTATTACAGGTAATTGGTAAATAAAATATCTTTATGACAAAAAAGATATTTCATATTTTCTTCTTTTTCATTCTTTTGATTTCGCTTTATGTTTCTTGGTGTCTTAGGAAATCATTAAGTTCCCCATGTCCAATTCTAATTTTTGTAAGATTATTTTCTTCTGTAGGTTTCCAGATCTTTTTGCACTTGGGTGATCTTTCCATTATTTTCTTTTTTCTTTTGTTTTATTTTTTAAAACTTTTACCATCTGTTTTAGAACCAAGTCCGTGTATTGGTTCCAAGGAAGAAGAGCAGTAAGTTCTAGGCAATGGGGTGACTTGCTTAGGATCACACAGCTGGGAAGTATCCAAGGTCAAATTTGAACATAGGATCTCCCATCTCTAGACTTGGCGCTCAGGTCACTGAGCCACCTAGCTGAACTGGATAAACTTTGAATAGCTTTGCAAATTAGTTACATTGCCCATTACTGATTAACCACATAGAGAAGACCTAACAGCTTAAATACTTATCAAAAACAGGAGGACCTTTCATTGTTCCTTGTGGAAGATATATTGTTTGGAAAATTATAGATAAGATAAATATATACATATATATAAATATAGATAAATTAGATAATTATTATACTAGCTATATAATATATATATGCATATATATATATATATATATATATATATAATGATGCTAACTTTAAATGATTAGAGATTTTTAAACCCAGAATGTTGACTTGACCTTGGTAATTCTCCAGGAATGCAGGAGATGGCTATAAGGAATTTTGGGTTCTCTCAGCTCCTCTCTCCACTCAGAATATTTACATAAAGCTGGAACTGTCTAGTATCTTAGAATTAAAAAGAATTGCTATTTCAGTCCACCTCTCACTCAGTCTTGAAATTCCCTCTATACCAGAGCATTCTCATCCTTTGTGTATGTATTTGTTGTAAAATGAATCCTTTTGGCTACCTGATGAAGCCAATGGACCCTTTCTCAGACTTAGGTTTTTAAATGCATGAAACAAATACATAGGATTACCAAGAAAAGCAATTATTTGTAACAACTCCTGGCAGAGGGCTGGTCGGCTTTGACTCCCTGTGGGATTTGTAGTTTTTTTCCTCGTTTGGTAAGAAAAGAAAATAACATGAAATCAGCCTTAGACAAAGAAGTGGTCGTGGAGATTTTCACACAGGGCTATTCTCCAAGGAAAAAGAAGAGAGACGAAAGGAGAAGTGTTAGTAGATGTGATTCCCTAGGCAGTGGATGATGCCTGCCATTTCTGCAGTTTTTCTGTAAGACCATGAAAAATCACTTCTATCAAAATGGATAATCAGACAATGTATGTGTGTATGTTTTAAAACAAAAACAAAAACCTTTGCCTTCTGTCTTAGAATTGATGCTATGTATCACTTCCAAGGCAGATGAGTTAGGCATTTAGGTTTAAGTGATTTGCCCAGGAAGTCTTTGAAACCAGATTTCGTCCCAGAACCTCCTCTCTCCAAGCCTGGCTGTTTATCCACTGAGCCACCTATCTGCCCCTTTGTATATGCTTTATCTTATGCTTATTCCAATAGCAAGAGAAACAAGCCAGACAAGAGAAAACTAAGGGGAAAGTCCTAACCTGACTCCATCTTGTTTCAATTTATTTTCTTAAATTTTTTCTGTTAAAGAACATATTTTTAAGATTGAAAGTTATTTTTCATAAACAAGTTATATGACATAATTCTGATGGAATGCTACTATACTATAAGAAATGATGAACAGGTTAATTCTAGAAAAACACAGAATGAATTATATGAAATTATGAAGATTGAAACAAGCAGAATCAAGAGAATATTATGTGCAGCAGGAGAAATATATTTTGAAGAATGACCTGTTTGTGTCTACCTCCAGAGAAAGAAGTGATAAAAAGAAATAAGTCAGACCTAGTTTTATGTACATATATATCTTTTTGACAATTGATGCCTTTTCTAATGGTGTGGGAAGAGAGGGAGGGAGTTAATTGGGTACTTTAGTGTAACAAAAATTATTTTTCATAAATGTCTATGGTTGTATGTGCATATATTGTTGTTACCCTTTGTTTGCAGCATTAGGGTGCAGTAATGGGAGCCATAAAGTAGAGAGGAACCTATCACAGGGCAGGACTGGGAGTTTTGTTCTTTTCATTGGGAACATTTCACAACTATTCTTCTAAGTGCATAATTACTATGAATTTAAGATCTATTTTGTAAAAGCACCTAATAGATATGAGTCAAGGTTACTTTCTGAAATATGGTTACTAAAATATAAAGCATTCATGATCCCCTGGATCATGAACTCTTACTCTGAAACACCATTTTAAGTTAAGTTGGTTATTCAAAATAAAGGAAACAGTTCTTTAGCTCCTAAAGTGTATAAAATAGAAAACATCACAAAACAAAACAAAATACAGCAAATCTACAACAATAACATGTTCAAATGATTATATTAATTTTTCCAAATGGAAAATGCTATCAGGATGCTTAGAACACTCTATCCTCTATTTTTTCCATTTGAAAAATTTTAATTTCATCATTTTTTAAACCATTTATATTTCCCAAAGTATCCTTCTCAATCCCCTCCCCCAGAATCATCCCTAATAATTTAAGTTCATCAAACTTGAGCAACATACATCAAAAAGGACTGTTGTTATATGTAATGTTTCATCATTACTGCTAAGAAACATATCCCACATTGCTATGTTTGGAGTCAAGAAGACCTGTGTTTGAATCTAATGCATGACATATATTAACCATGTGACCATAAGTTTATTTTTTATTTTATTTTATTTTACCAATTATATGTAATAAATTTACACATAAGTCTTCCTAAGTTATATGATTGAACTTATCTCCCTCCCTCCCTTCCCTTCCCTATTCCAGTGCTGGCAGGCAATTCAATATGGATTCTATATGTATTATCAAGCAAAACATTGTATTATTCATTTTGTAAGTGAGTAATCTGATAAAACCCAAACATCCAAACATGAACCCAAATAAACAATTGAAAGATCATCTGCTTTCATCAGCATTCTGACCCCAACAGTTCTTTCTCTGGGGCTGGATAGCATTCTTGGCTGTAAGTCCCTCAGAATTGTCCTGGATCATTGTATTGCTGATGATAGTGAAATCTATCACAGTTGATCATTCCACAATATTGCTCTCACGGTGTACAATGTTTTCCTGGTTCTGAGTATTTCACTCTGCATCAGTCATAGATAAGTCTCTTAACCTTACTTTCTCAAGCTATAAAATGGCTTGATATGAGATTGAAGCAAATTCACAAATACTCAAATAGATATATGATCTCATCTCTTTGAGTTCTCTCCAGTCAAGCTGACTGTACTTATTCGTTTTTGTCCTGTCAATCCCTCTCTCCTATTCCCTCTCCTTCCTTCCCCTTCCTGCCCCCTCCTCTTTGCTCTTCTCTCCTTTCTCTATCTCGGTCTCTCTCTGCCCCCTGAACCCCATAACAAGAAGTGTAACAATGAGCAATGGAGTGCTGTTTGATGATCATAAGCAAGCCTGCAATATGTAACTAAGGATCAACTCAAAAGAAGAACAGAAGTAAACAATATCATCAAACAACTATATAAAAAGGGAAAGAAAATGAACTGGTCATGTGGCAGGAGCTAGAGGGGACAATGACCCTTGACCAGCCAGCAGGCTCCACTGATGTTGTTTATAGTCTGTAACCCAATGGATTATACCATCTTTGGAGTTTTCTTGTCAAAATGATTTGCATTTCCTTTTCCAGTGGATGAAGGCAAACCAAGGTTAAGTAACTTGCCCAGGGTAAGACATTAGTAGATGTCTAATGCTGGATTTAAATTAAAATCTTCCTGACTTTAGGTCCAGCACTCTATCCACTGGACCATCTAACTGCCTCCTGATACTCTCCCATTTTCTATGAATGTCTTTCTCTGTACTGGGTGGACTCTCTAAATATAATGAATGCATACAAAACTCTTTGCAAACTTCAAGGCAACAGGAACATAGCCTAGTAATTCTGAGACTGGCTAGGAAAAGGTGAGCAAGGTAAGCATGGAGATTTTATCCCAGAGAAATAGGACTATAAATTCCACAATAATTGAACCAGAGAGAGCATCACCCTTGAAGTTTTGTGAATGCAGTCACCTGATCAATATCCTAATTCCTTAACCATTGCTGGTAGCTAGAGGATCATTCTGCAATAATTGAAATTCATGATTCTTTATCATTCAATGGTAAAATATGAAGATAGAACACGACAGTGCAAAGAATCTTGGACTTAGAAAAGCCTACACTGAAATTCTACTTTTAATGCCACTAATGGTATGACAATGATCAATATTCTAAGACTGTGTTATGAACAAGTTACCAATTGGCACCAGGGAAGTTTCCAAACTGGAATTCCATAGTACCAAAGAAATCCCAGATCTAGTGCTTCCCCCGTGCCCCGCCCCTCAAGCCAAAAAAAAGAAAAACAATTATCCATTGAGTATGGAAATAGTAGTTAGTTGATAACAAGCAAGAATATGTTTTCTTCTCATGTACAAAAGCTTGAGGACTTGCAGGATGACTTGCCATTAATAGTTGAACAATGGTTTGCAACATGGGCATTGTGGAGAGAGGGTTGTTTTCATATCATTTATCAATCTACCCCAAACAGAATTCAAGGACTCCAAGAACTTGGAAAATGGCTGCAATCACTGATTCCAGGTTTGCAGTATTTAATTTCTACACCAGAGGAGGAAAATGATAATATTTTGAATTAATTTACATCAAATTATCATATAACCAACCAACATCTGCTACATATAGCAAAAGACTAAATGTTTCTTAATGATTATATTTGTGTATATGATAATGAGGACCTGTTAACAGAGCCCCACATTCTCCCTTAAATATGAGAATTATGATTTCATTAGTATAGCTTCTGAAATTTCACCTTTTAAGTGGGTTCTTTGGGGGAGCTACTCCAGAGTAAACTTCTCTTTGCTTTAAACTCCATTCCTGTAATAATGTGGTTTTTTACTTCCTCTCCCTCTTACTTTGCAGCCCTCTGCCAGTTTACTAATGCCTGGAAGTACTTCAGAGCAATAATGAGAGCCTTGATTAGAAGCTAGAAACATTTGGAATGAAGAGACAGACTCCTTTAACTTCCTTGTTATTATCTTGCTGTAATGGAGTCAGAACATTTGGCTTTTTTCTAATAGTTTTAGGTAATTTTGCTCTAAATTCTACAATGAAGAATCTCCTCCTCCCTCTCTACTTCACCTTCCCTACTCCACCATGTATACCCAATTTAGTACTTGGGAATATCAGTGAATCTCAGTATGTGTTGCCAATTAGATTGTATAAATGGATAATGCATTGCTGGTGGAGTTGTGAATTGATCAGACCATTCTGGAGGGCAATTTGGAATTATACCCAAAGGGCGATAAAAGACTGTCTGCCCTTTGATCCAGCCATAGCACTGCTGGGTTTGTACCCCAAAGAGATAAGGAAAAAGACTTGTGCAAGAATATTCATAGCTGCACTCTTTGTGGTGGCCAAAAATTGGGAAAAGAGGGGATACCCTTCAATTGGGGAATGGCTGAACAAACTGTGGTATATGTTGGTGATGGAATACTATTGTGCTCAAAGGAATAATAAAGTGGAGGAATTCCATGGAGACTGGAACAACCTCCAGGAAGTGATGCAGAGCAAAAGGAGCAGAACCAGGAGAACATTGTACACAGAGACTTATACATTGTGGCAAATTGAATGTCATGGACTTCTCCATTAGTGGCAATGCAGTGATCCTGGACAACTTGGAGGGATGTACGAGAAAGAACACTATCCACATTCAGAGGAAAAACTGTAAGAGTAGAAACATGGAAGAAAAACACCTGCTTGAATACATGGTTCGAGGGGACATGGCTGGGGATGAAGACTCTAAATGAACATCCTAGTGCAAACATCAACATGGAAATGGGTTCTGATCAAGGACACATGTAATACCCAGTGGAATTGCATGTAGGCTACAGAAAGGGTGAGGGGAAGGAGAGGGAGGGAAATAATATGATCCTTGTAACCAAGGAATAATGTTCTAAATTGACTAGATAAATAAATTTAAGAAAAAAAAAGATTGTATAAATGCAGTTGTGTGTCACTACATAGTATGCTGTGAGAATACTCAGGGTTAGTGTGTATCCCATGCAGATTACAACAGAGCCAGGTTATTATTATTATTTTTTAAGGAACATCGGAATAGAGGGAGAATGGATGTGTTGCTTAAGATGAAATCCAACCAATTGGCTTCTTTCTAATGTCTAAATTTTTTTGGGGGGGCAAAGAGGATATTTTTTCTTTAAAAAAAAAACCCTTGCCTTCTTTCTTAGAATCAATATTAAGTATTTGTTTCAAGGCAGAGGAATGGGAATTGTAGGGAATAGGCAATGGAGATTAAGTGACACAGCTAGAAAGAGTTCAGGGTCAAATTTGAACCCATAACCTCCTGTCTCCTGGCTTGGTTCTCTCTCCACTGAGCCATGTAGTTGCCCCAGAACCATTTCCTTTTGGAGCAATTCAGCAGACTCTTCTGGTTCTGAAGAGAAAGAGAGCTATATTATAGAGATTAATGTAGATATAATTATAGTCATCCCTCTACATTTGTGGGTTTCACATTCATGGTTTTGGTTATTCATAGATTGGTCATTAATAATTACATGGGAATTTTTGGAGATTTGTGGTCTACTGTGGAAAATAGCAGTTCATAGAGGTATGAAAAGAAAACTAAAAAATACTAAATCATAAATGCATAAATGCTGTATATTAATCTTTAAAAATAATTTACTACTATAAATATATATACATAAATTTATTTTAAACAGTTTAATCTGTTAAAAGTTTTCAATGTGTTAAAGAACTATGCACTACACACTCATTTTGGGAAGGCCACTTCTTTGTTTCTCTACCATACAGACTCAGTGACATAATTTCCTTCCACAGTGATCATTGTATATTGAGCTTTTCATAGGTGAAGGGCATCTTTCATGTCAACATGACAGGGGAAGTCCTATCTGGTGGAGAGGCTTCTGATCGCTTCAACATCTCCAATGGCGTGAAACAAGGCTGCGTCCTCACTCCGGTACTATTCAACCTATTTTTCACCCAAGTATTACGACATGCTGTGATGGATCTAGACCTAGGCGTCTACATCAAATACCTACTGGATGGCTCACTATTCGACCTTCACCGCCTGACTGCAAAAACAAAGACAACAGAGAGACTCATCCTGGAAGCTCTCTTTGCAGATGACTGTGCTCTCATGGCCCACCAAGAAAATCATCTCCAAACCATTGTGGACAGGTTCTCCACTGCAACAAACCTGTTTGGCCTGACTATCAGCCTTGGCAAAACAGAGGTGCTGTTCCAACCTGCACCAGGGAGGCCAACGAACCAGCCGTGCATTACAATCGACGACACGCAGCTTTCTAATGTCAACACTTTCAAGTACCTGGGCAGCACCATCGCCAACGACGGGTCCCTAGACCACGAGATCAATGCCAGGATCCAAAAGGCCAGCCAGGCACTCGGGCGGCTGTGCTCCAAAGTCCTCCAACACAGCGGTGTGAGCACTGCGATGAAGCTCAAAGTGTACAACGCAGTGGTCCTCAGCTCACTCCTGTACGGTGTGAGACATGGACACTGTACCAGAAGCACATGAAGCAGCTGGAGCAATTCCACCAACGCTCCCTCCGGTCAATCATGAGGATCCGATGGCAGGACCGAATCACCAACCAGGAAGTCCTCGACAGAGCCAACTCCACCAGCATCGAAGTGCTGGTCCTCCAAACCCAGCTACGATGGTCTGGACACGTCATCCGCATGGACCCCCAGCGAATACCAAGACAGGTATTCTATGGTGAACTGTCAGCTGGACTCAGGAAACAAGGCCGACCAAGGAAAAGATTCAAGGATCAGCTAAAGTCCAACTTGAAGTGGGCTGGCATTACACCAAAGCAACTAGAACTCGCTGCCTCGGACAGAAGCAGCTGGCGAACCCACATTCACCATGACGCCATCTTTGAAGATGAGCGACGTCGACGTCTTGCCACTGCGCATGAACGCCGACACCAGGCCACAACCGCACCTCCCGTAACAACTGGCGTCCCAGGCCCCATGTGCCACAAACTGTGCGCCTCAGTCTTTGGACTCCAAAGCCACATGAGGGTACATCAATAGATGATAATGCACAAAGACAATCGTCATTCTTGGTCACCGAGAGACCACCACTACTACTAGGTGAAGGGCATCCACGAGGCTGTTGTTGAAGCCATATCTGTGGCTGTGAAGACTCCACCTAGAGTTTGAGATACTAATCTATTTTGTGTAGAAATTACAACTTTTTAATGGATCCATTGTGTCGTCCTACTTGTTTTCTGTGTTCAGGATGAGACTTATTAAAAATAAGGTTTCAGGTGCGACTTAGAGTTTATTCATGGTTTTACCCCCCTTCATTCTCAGGAAGCACTGGGCTCTGAAACCCAGGAATGTCAAGAAACAATTATACAGACATATAGATGGAGCTATAGATAGATAGTATCATTGCCCTTCTTGAGATTATACCTCAGTACTGATTTTCTTACTCTCTTATTGATTATGAAGACTACTCCATTTCTTCTAAGGGATTCTTGCCCAGTAGAATATGTAATGATTGCTAGACTTAAACTCACCCATTGCCATCCATTTAAGTTCACTGACATACAGGATGCCAATGTTTAATTTTTCCATCTCCTACTTAATAATCTCCAGTTCAAAGGTCTTATATTCCAGTTCCTATGCAATATTGTTTTTCATAGCATCAGACTTTCCTTTCATCAACAGAGGCATTCACAGCTGAGCTTCCTTTCAGCTTTGGCTCAGTTGTTTTGTTAGTACTGGAGATATTTGTAGTTTTCCTCTGCTTTTCCCCAATAGGGACACTTTCTGACTTGAAGTGATCATCTTCCAATGACATCCTTTTATCATTTTAATATTACTCATGGAGTTTTCTTGGCAAAAATTTTATAAAGTGGTTTTCCATTTCCTTTTCCAGTGGATCCTTTTGTTAGAACACTGCACTATGACTTGTGCCTTTGGGTAACCCTGCATGGCCTAGGTCAGTGATGGTGAAACTTTTAGAGACAGAGTGCCTGGCCCAACCCTCAGACAGAATGCTGTGCCTGCCTCTCAGAGACTGTGTGTCATGTCCCTCCCATTCCCCAAGTGCCAGGTGTGCTCTCCCCTGCCTTACCCTATAAAGGGGAGGGAGAAAGAGCTCCCATTGGGCTGCTGGGTGGAGCGGTGGTGGGTGATGTGAGGAATGTCCTTTTAGTGCCAGTGAAGAGGGGGAGGGGAGTGGCCTGAGCACTCTACTCCCCTCCAGTCCCACTGCCTGTGAGCTGCCCACCTTACCTCTGTGTGCTCCCACTGTGGTCTTGGGCAGAGGGGTGGGGGATGTGAAAGAATGTTGTCAGGCACAGTGGAGATGGGTAGGGGAGCAGCTCACCCAAGTCCCTCTGCTGTCTGGACTGTTGCTTGACCTGCTCTTTGTGGGAATGGGACTAAATGACCATCCCAGACTGATACCCTCAGTGAGTGATTTGATATTTACACTTTATCTCGATACCCAGATGAAATACTTTCTAAAGTTATGACCCTGAAATAAGAAATTAGATTAAGACCATTCTGTTACAGAAAGAGAAGGATGTGCTGTACTAGGTGGGGGTATGAGCTGAGATATTTTATGGGTGGATTGATGTCAGACTTCAGGGCAATTTAATACAAGATGGGGAGCCAGTGGGGGAACTGATAACTGATTGCTCTGAGGAAGGGAAATAGTATTTATTAAGCATCTACTAGATTCCAGGAAATGTATAAATCACTTTACAAATATTTTCTGATTTTATCCTCACAACAATCCTGTCCCTCCTTTTTTTTTTTTGTAAACCTTTATCTTCTGAGAATCAATACTGTGTCTCAGTTTTAAGGCAGAAGAGTGGTAAGGGGGGGGCAGCTGGGTAGCTCAGTGGATTGAGAGCTAGCCCTAGAGACGGGAGGTCCTAGGTTCAAATCTGGCCTCAGCCACTTCCTAGCTGTGTGACCCTGGGCAAGTCACTTGACCCCCATTGCCTACCCTTACCACTCTTCTGCCTTGGAGCCAATACACAGTATTGACTCCAAGACGGAAGGTAAGGGTTAAAAAAAAAAAAGAAGAGTGGTAAGGGCTAAGCAATGGGAGTAAATGTTTTGCCCAGGGTCACACAGCTAGGAAGAATCTAAGATCACATTTGAATCCAAGACCTCCTGTCTTTAGACCTGGCTCTTAAACTATTGAGCCACTTAGCTGCCCCATCAATTGTTTGAAATAGGTGCTATTATTTTCCCATTTTATAGTAGAGGAAACTGAGGTACATAGCAATTAAATGACTTGCTCAGAGTAACTGGGCTAGTAATTACTGTCATCTAGATTTGAATTTTGGTCCTCTTGATTACAGAACTAGAACTTTATCCCTCCTGAGGTTCCTGGCTGAGAGTAATAGGTAGTATAATATTTTATATTATACAATACCCATACCCCCCAGTTGTTTATTAACATCCCATTTTTGAAGACTGGAAAATTGGAATCAAGAAAGATGTAGCTGTTCCCCAGGCAATAATAATTAATAACTCACATTTATATAATGTTCCAGTCATTGTGCTAAACACTGTACACATTATTATCTTATTTGATCCTTACAATAACCCTAGAAGGTAAGTGTTATTACAATCCCATTTTACAGTTAAGGAAACTGAGGCAAACAGAGGTGAAATGTCTTGCCCAAGGTCACATAGCTAGTGTCTAAAGTTGAATTTGAATTCAGTTCTCCCTGACTTGAGACCTGGCACTCTACCCACCCAGCTACCTTCAAAATGGTCAAGGGTGATGCTATATACTATTTCATGTTAATGGAAATATTCAGTGACATGATGTGTTCTGGTGGAGCTGGGTCAGAGTGGCTTACACACAGCTAGGAGGAGACTCATGGTGATGGAATATTGCTGTGCCCAAAGAAATGACAAACAGGTTAATTCTTTAAAGACATGTATGAAATTATGAAGACTGAAATGAGCAGAACCAAGAAAACATTACATATTGCAACAGAAATATTGTTTGGAGAATGACTTCTGTATGTCTGCTTTCAGAGAAAGAACTGATAAATAGAAATAAGCAAGATATATGTGCATATATGTATATATGTGTGTGTGTCTTTTGATCAAATGATGCTTTTTCAAATGGAGGGAAGGAGGAAGAGAGTTAATTGGGTATTTTAATATAACAAACACATACATTTAGATTAAAATATTTAAAAAGGGTCACAGAATCAGTAGGCTATCAGAGAGGGAAGAAATTTTAGAAATGATTTAGATCTAGTCTTATTGCCCCACTTGACAAATGAGAGAGTTGACATCTAGGAAAGTTGGGTGAAACTTGCTTTCTCCAGGTCTAGGTTGCACCACTAGTTGGTAGCAGAGCCAGCATTTGAACACTGGGTTTCTGCCTCAATGATCAACTCTCTTGCTACTTTATCATGGAACCACCCAGGAGCTAGAATCAGCCAGACCAGAATCGTCTCAGTTATCAAAGCGCAGAAGTGATCGAGATTCATCGTAGTGGGATAGGGCTCAGTGACTGTTGTCATGGTTACTGGCAATCAGGTCAGTCACACTAACAGCAGGTAGGAACCAGAATGAAAATGATTTTCTTTAGGAACAATGGATAATAGGTTGGTGTGTATTTTTAGTATCTTCTGTCTCTTCCCCTCCCTGGGCCTCAGTTTCCACAACTGAAAAAGCTAAAAATTATAATAAATGATTTCTAAAGACCATTCTTTTTTGACATTCAATGGCTGCCTGTCCCTAATGGTCAACAACACTTCACATAATCCTGTCCTAGCTAAGCAGAGTACCTGGTAAGAAATATCCTGGAGAACTGAATAAAAATTTTAGAGCTTAAAATAATTCAGGTCTGGAAACCAACTATTAACTATTTTGTAGCTGCTAAAATCATACTCCTTAATGGCTGCCCTTGTAAACAGATTCTGTCTTGATACTCTCACAGTCCCTTTTGGATAAAATTCACTCTCTCTGCTCCCTGGGCTGTTGGAAGAATTATTTTCCCCACACTGTGTGATTGAGCTGTCACATCCAGTACAAATTTCAAATTTACTTTATTCTAAATCCTGATGGCTCTTTCTTCCTCTATAAAATAGAAACACCATTTAATTTTTTAAAAAAGACATCTTTTGTATTTCTATCACAATTGTTTCCAAATATATTCTTCCCTACTCTCCTACTCATTGAACTGTCCCTTGTGTAACGGAATTATATAGAAAGAGAAAAAAAATTCTGTTCAGCAAACTAACATAGCAACTATTTGGCAGTATACACAATAGCCCATTCTTATAGATGTGGGCCAAGCTTTGTCATTATACAATTTTCATTTTTTTCTTTCCTTTTGTAACTATGTAGTCATCTGTATAATTTCCTGGTTTAATTTAATTTGTTAGTTTCAATTCCCATGTTTCCCCATTTTTCTCTGGATTCATCTTGTCTTTTATGGAGTATGTAATGTTCTATTACATTCATATACCATAATTTGTTTGGACACTTCCCAATCAATGGGCACATACAGTAAGGTCTCATTTTATGAGAACTCAACATACACCAATTTAAGTATATACAATTGACAAATTAAAAAAAAAAGGCAGAAAAACACATAAAATATATATTTTTTATAATTAGGTACTAAACCCACACCATTTCCCATTGTAAAGTCTTGAACAGTTCATTCAATTATCCTTATTCTTGCCTTGAGAAGCATTAGTGTATGTCATAACATTGTTTTGGGCCAAACATTAGCTCCCGCATCATTCTTTGTCCAGAGTTCTCGCTTGTAAGTTGTGTCTGTGTCACAGTAGTGCTTCCTCTGTTTCATGCTTGCTATTAAGTTATTAATAATTGCTCAAAGTACAAGAGCAATGATGCTGGTAGCTCTGATATGGTGGAGCAAAGTTGTAAAGTTCCTGAGAATGTTTGTAAAAGAAATACTTATTAAATAATTGAATTATACTTATTAAATATTTAAATAACTAAATTAAATAATGGAGTTCAGTAGTATGTGCAATTTTTAACTTACACAAAGTGTCTTGAGATGTATTGGTAATGTCAAAGGAGGACCTACTCTTCTTTGTTTTCATTCCTTTATGATCACAAATGTTGCTCATCTTCTGTTTTTGAAGAGGACCTCTGACACAGGGTGATGACTTGCCTGTGAATTGGATTTAAGGGACACAGAATTGCACAAAGTCTTGAAGTCCAGTGGCTAAATGAAAGTTAGAATGACTGGCGATGGCCCAAGATGCAATGGAGGATCTTGACTTCTTTGATGTCTGATCAAGTTCCAAGTGCTTTTTAGCTACCTTCATGGAACAAATTATTCTCATAATCCAGTTCTGTTATGAACATGTTGGTAAATGCGGGCACTTTCTTTCCAGTCTTGATTTCCATGACTCTTTTTAGGGTCACTTTAATCCTTCCTTTGTTCTCAGGTTGCATCCTTATGTTTTGGAGATAAAGTTTGTATGTGATCCCACTTTTCTCCTTTTCTCTCTGCTAACATGGCTAGGAAAATTTCTCTTTACTCAGGCTTTTATTTTTGTATTTTTTATTTCTTTTGCTTCAAGTGATTATTAATAAATCTTATAAAATATAATACTTGGTGATATTGGATATTACTTTGCATCTTACCCATCTTACCCCTCTTTGGTAATTTATTTATGGCTTGTTCAATTTCATATCCTCAGATTAGATTATATAAGATCTCTATTTCATGTTTTCTTAATTTGGGTATTTTATATTTTTGTAGCAAGTAATTTTTCAGATATTCAAGTATTTCTGTGTGCCCATCATTTTTTAAATTCCCTCTTTTACAGATTATAACTAAACTATGACTACCTATAGGCAGTTAATGGTACCATGGGTGGAGTACTGGGTCTGGAATCAGGAAGATGAGTTCAAATTAAGTTCCTGTCACTTAAGCTCTGTCTGACTCAGTTTCCTTAACTGTAAAATTGGAATCATAGTAGAATCTACCTCTCAGGGTTTTTATGAAGAACAAATGAGAGAAAATATTTATAAAGTGCTAGTTACATAGTAGGCACTTCACTGCTTGTTTCCTTCCTTATTTGAGTTGTCCATGTTTTATCATAGCTTCATTATGGAGAATCTTCTCAATATACTGAAGGTATTCCTTCATTTCCCTGACATCATACTTTTTAAGATCACAAAAGTCATTTATCTGGAAAAAACATTTCTAAATCAAGTAGCTTAATCTGGAGACAGACACTATTTTAAAAATACCCATAATAAGGCAAATGAATCACTGGATTGCTTCCTTAGATAATATTATGTGCAAAAGAAATTATATAGCAGTTTAATACACAGAAAGAAATTCCTTTTACTTAAAATGAGGGTACATTTATCCCTTCATTTCATCTTAAATGCTTCCTGTGTTAACTCAGGCTAGGAAATTGTTTCACACAATTTTTCTTATGCTTCTAGATGCCTTCTTCAAGCTGTGATCAGAGAAGCATCCTACATAGAGATTTCCAGGGAAGAGTCTTTGTTTTTGGGTAGCCTTTGCTCTAACACATTTGCAGAGTTTCTTTTGAATAGCAAGAAGATACACAGGATTCCGTTTCTAGCTATGTATGAAAAGAAGATGCTGGAAAACAAATATTTATACTCTCCTAAGGGTCCATGTGTTATCCCCTACCTTTATCACATAATCAGTCCATTTTTTTCTTCCTATCACATATTTACTTAATGACAATATTTACTTCTCTTCTTCAGATTCCTTATCGATTATGCATAACAACCAGCTCATACCCACTTACATCTCTTCATTGCTTTTTACGGGATGTTCATTTTATTCTTTTGGAGATTGTTGTGTTCGATGTTTTGCTGCCATACAGAAATGCTGCAGAATGTTGGCATTAGAAAGATGGGTCTTTGCTTCAATGAATAATTTGGGGTCATTAAAGGAATCATTGAATGAGGCAAAAAGGAAGTAACAGAAGTCAACAGGCCCCTTGGAATATCTCTGTGGCCAGTCAATGGGCTTTTTCTTCAACACAAAGCTAGTTGACTATAATCAGTCTACGTCTCCCAGTCTCTTTAGTGTTCTTCCCTTGGAAGTCACCCTGTCTTTCCCAGAAGCAAGCTCCCCAAGATGTAGAGAAATTTCATTAGCTGAGAAGGCTGATGGGGACTTTGTATTCATCAGCCTGCCATTACATTGGTTTTATTTTATTTTATTTTATTTTTTCCCTTTTAAAGACTTCATTAACTTGCTTTTATCCTTCTATTTCACATAGTTGGCAATTTTTTCCTACTATTTATTCTCTGAGCCATTTGTTATTCAGAATGTCATTATTGTCTCCATTTAGATCTATTATCATTTGTATCCGTGTCATTGTCCCTCATTTAAAGGACTACTTCTACTGCATTATGGTCTGTAAAGGACATGTTTGGTATTTTTATCTTTACATTTATTTAAAATTCTTTGTTTCCAAGCACACACTCTTTTTAAAAATAAAGGTACCCTGTGGTTCTAAGAAATACAAATATATATTCTTTATTAATTCAACTAATAATATAATTTGTCTTTCAGGTTTAAATTATCCAACAGTGTGTACAATTTAATATTTTATTTTTATTTATCTTTCTGATACATTTTTCCAGATCGAAAGGAGGAATAATAAAGTATTCTATAATTATTGCATTATTAGTTCTGTCTTTTTGCAATTTAATTCACCTTTCCTTTTTGAATTTAAGTGCTATGCTATTTGGCATATATAAATTTAATATTGATATTGATTCATCGTGTATGGTATCTTTAAGCATAATGTAGCTTTTCTTTCATCTCTCAACACTGTGAATTTTAATTTTAGTCTTGGTCGACTACATGATTATACGTCTTGCTTTTTGTAATCACCTCATGCAAAGTAAATTTTATTTTAGCCACTCATTTTCTTTCTGTAGAGGTTTTTATATTTTGGATGTATTTCTTGTAAGCAATAAGTTGTTGGGTCTTATTTTCTTATCTATTCTGCTATTCCCTTTCATTATGTTGGATTGCTTAATCCATTCACATTATGATTGTCAGGTTTATATTTCCTACATGTGTTTCATGTGTATTGATTTTTAGCACCTGCATTTTAAAGTCAGGACTTTATCTGGTTAATTTATTTTGCTTGCATAACTTTGATGCTAGTCTATTTCTGTGGGTTCTCGCTTTATATCTATTTACATTCTTTATTTCAAATGACTTGAATTTATTGAACTTGTTAACTTTCTTTCCTTTTATTTGTTTATTTATTCATTCATTTGTCATTATTGACTCTTCTCTGTAGTTCAAAATTTTCCTTCCTGGGGGAAGCCAGGTGGCTCAGTGGATTGAGAGTCAGGCCCAGAGATGAGAGGTGCTGAGTTCAAATATTCCAAGACAGAAGGCAAGGGTTTTAATAAAAAAATTTTTTACCCTACCTTTATTTCAACCCTTTATTTTATATAATGCTCTTCCATTGCTTTTAAAAAAATTATTTTTTTCATTTCCTTCTAGTCTGTGCTTAATTCTATTCTTCAGTTCATGGTCCATGCTCTTATTTGTTTCTACTTCATTTTTTTCCTGAATCCCTAAAGAATATTGTACTTCTCGAGTACCCAATTTGGACAGCTTCCTTCTAGGTCTCTCTCCTGCCACTTTGGGTCCTGATATATCTCCTTTCCTAACTTGGATAAAGTTCTAAAAAGTACACAATTTTCTCAGAGAAAGTGGTTTCTTAATGTTCAAATTTTCCCTTAGTGAAACCCATTCTCTTTTGCCTCTTTGCATAGATATATACTTCCTTCAACATTGGATCATTCTTTAGTGAATTATTTTATTTCCCCTTAAAAAGTGAGACTTTCCCACATGAACTCCATATTCTCCATATCGCAATCTCACTTCATGCATTGCTTTCATTATCCTATGGTTGTAGTAAAGTTGAATGACTAAATTCTCTCTATCCCTTACTTTCCTAGTCTCCAGTAAAAAAAAAATCCTGGTTTTTCCCTTATTTTGTCCACAAAATATATTCCTTCATTTCTAGGAAATTTCTGGGAAAGATAAGATTCAGTCTATGGAGTACTAATTTAGCCCTATCTCACTTCCCCTGATTCTTTAAGTTCCCCTTTAATCTTACCTCATTTTTATTCCTACATATAATCTTTTTTCTTTTCTTCTTCACATAAATCCCTCTTAAAAAAATAACAAACAGAATAAGAATCTTTAATCTGAGGTCCCCTCCCCTCCCAAGGGTCACTGGATAGATTTCAGTATGTCTATGAAATAATATAGGAAAAAGAATATCTTAATTTTAATTAACCTCTCTCCAAATTTAGCATTTCTTTAAAATGTAAAATTTTAAACTCAAAAAATTGAGGAGTCCATAAACTTCACCATACTGTCCAAGGAGTCCACAATTCAAAGAAGGTTAAGAACCCTTGTTATAGGGGTAATGTGGTATAGTGGATAAAGAACTTCCTTTGGAGGTCTAGGTTCAACTATTTTTTGTGACACTTATTGACTCCTGGAGCTACTTCACTTCCCAGTGCCCCAGGCAGCTTGCTAAGACAAAGCTGAATAGCAGGTGTGACCTGCATTAGTGGAAGGAGCTTCCTTATCCCTTTGGTCAGTGAAATCAAACATCCCATAATCAAACAAACAAACAAACAAACAAGTAAACAAGCATTAGAGGACAGACCTTGCTATTTAGTCTTTTTTTTTTTGATAGCCATATTTACTAACCTCCCCCAAATTTTCTTCTGAAGAGTACTTACAAGACAAATGTTCTGCTTATTAGTTTTGAAGGTCCAGCTTTTAAAAAATTGATTCAGTTTTATAAAAAGAATACCATGAAGAAATTAGATTAGAGAGTTACTCAGGAGGAAAACCCAAAAGGTGAGAGTAAAATTCACAACTAAAAGCACAAATCAGATGTATTGGCACACCCCTGTGACTCCTACCATTTGTGTGTGTGAAGCTGCCAGGTTGTTTGAGTGGGGGAATTCTGAGCTGCAAAGGGGCCAAATGGATGTGCACAAGTCTGGCACCAAATGGCAAGTCTCCAGAAGCTGAGGGGAGAGTTAGAGAACTGGGTAGGTGCCATAGACAAAAGGATCAATTCTTAATATATATAAACTAAATGACATTGACTCAGTACTTAAAGGAAAAATTAATCAATTTAAATGGAGGGGAAAAAAACAGTAAAACTATAATTGTGAGTGACCTCAATGTACTACTTTCAGTATCGGACAAAGCTAACAAATAGATAAACAATGAAGACAAGGATCTGAATAGGATTTTAGAAAATTACATATTATTGATCTCTGGAAATTACTAAATGACGATCAATAGGATTATATATGTATATATGTATTCAGCTATGTATAACACTTTCACAAAAATTTATTCATAAACAAATGAAGTAGAAACATTAAACACATCCTTTACTGATCACAATAAAATGAAATTAAATAATAATGAAGATACTTTGAAGCAAAAATGAAACATTCATAAAGACTAAATTATTTCATCCTAAAGAATATGGAGACAAAATTAAAAAATCATTTAAAAATAGATATTTTCCTTTTAGAATGATAAATCAGACTTCATATTTAAATCTTTGGAAAGCAGCCAAGGCAATTCTTATGAGAAAATTTAAATATCTATTTTATCAACAATAAGAAAAAGAGTTGGTCAATAAAATAAAAATACAACTAAACCCAAGTAGAAAAGCAAAACATTAAAATTTAAGCCCTGAAATATATAGATTCTTAAAGTCAAAGAGAAGAACAAACTTGAAAGCAAAAACACAAGACTTTGATAAAATGAGAAAGTTTTTTTAAAAAATCATTAAGGCCTTAGTTAATATATATTAGAATCCACATTAGAATTAACACTCTGTATTGGTTTTTAGGTATAAGAGTGGTAAGGGTTAGGCAATGGGAATTAAGTGACTTGCCCAGGGTTACACAGTTAGGATGTGTCTGAGGTCAAATTTTGACCCAGGACCTATCTATTGAGCCATCTAGCTGCCCCTAGCTAATGTATTTTAAAAGAGAGGGGGAAAAGTTTCAAATTGCCCGTATCAAAAATAAAAAAGTGTTATAAAGTGTTCTAAATCTCTTGTAATTCAAGAAATGCAAATCAAAACAACTCTGAGCTACCACCTCACACCTAGCAGATTGGCTAATATGACAGCCAACAAAGAAACATAGAAGCATAGTGCTGAATAAACCCTCAAACCTAAAAGTCTTATGGGAAGGCTCATTATAAAAAACTTTGGGGAAAATTGAAAAGCAGTTGGGAAAAAACTAGATTTAAACCAATAATTAACACCAAATATTACAGGAAGTTGCAAATGAAAATATGATATGGTAAATGGTAACCTCATAAACAAATTAGAGAATCAAGAAAGGAAAAATCTTTCAGAACTATGGGTAGGAGAAGAATTCTTGACTGAAGTCATAGAGAGGATCACAGGAGATAAAATGGACAATTCTGATTATGCAAAATTGAAATAATTCTGCCCAAATATAATGAAGGTGGCATAGGAAGTTTCTTTGATAAAGATCTCTTATACAAGCTATATAAGAAACTTTCAAATATATACAAATAAGAACCATTCAGCAATCAAAATGATAAAAGTTCAAAGGATAGGAATAAGCATTTACCAAACAAATGCAAGCCATCAACAGCTTTCTATCAAACAGAAAGCTATCAACATATTTTCAACAGGAAAAATACTCCAAATTACTAACATGAGAAATTTATTTGATAAACAGGAACTGGTGAAAAATTATAAATGTTAAACAAAATATGGGAGAATATAAACACTAATACACTTTTTGGCAGCCTTGTGAACTGGTCTGACCACCCTGGAAATCAATTGGGAGCCAAATACAAAAATTTGCTAACTAGAATCTTCTTTTCTGTCTAAAATTGTGATCATGTCTCCCTCATCCTTTACTTGATACTACTAGTGCCTATATTTTTCATTCTTTATCTCAGTTTCCATCCTTGTTTAAACTTCAAGAAAACTACCTACAAATGGTGCCTCTACTTACTTACTCTTCTCTCACTGTCTTCAAAACTCTACAGTTGGACTTTTGACCTCATCATTTACCTTCTCTTAATCTCTCTTCCAACATTATCCATAAGTTCTTTATTAGTCTGTGTCTAAAAGGTTCACCATCACTTCCCTGTTCAGTGTCATTGGATGATATTATCAGTGCCTATGATTTTATTTATCATCTCAATGAAGATCATTCCCTGTCTATGTATGCAGTTCTAATCTTTCTCTTGAGCTCCAACCTCATATCAACAATTACCACTAGGAATCTCAATCTCAACATATTCCAAATAAAAGGCTTTCTTCCAAATCTCTATTCTGAACTATCATTGTTGAAGTCCTCACCAAGTCTTACAACTTTGGTGCCCTTCTCTACCCTTCACTCTCATTCACTCCACATATCCATTTTCTTGTCAAAAATTTGATATTTCTATTTTCTTTCAAATTATATGGCTACCACCTCAGTTCCAGTCCTCTATCCCTCCCATCTGGGCCATTGAAATAGCCTAAATTCCTTATTTCTCTTTCTACTTCAATTCATCTATTAAGCTGCAAAGATAATTTTCTGAATGGCAAATATAGGAAAAGTATATATACATATACATCTATATAACATTTATTTGGTATAACAAAAAGGCTGCTAATTTTTATATTTATATAAAAACATTTGTATATGTTTTATATATTATATTAATATATATCAATATATAAATAAATGATGACAAATTAATTAAATAAATATATGATATAATAAATATGTTTATAGAAATGTGAAAATTAGCAGCCTTTTTGTTGAACCAAATAAATGTTATCTAAGGGAGTATCCATCGATCAAGAATGGCTAAATAAATTATATGTGAATGGAATAGAGTGTTTTTGTGCCATTAGCCATCTCTGATGGATTCAGAGAAACCACAGAAAACATATAAATTAGTGCAGGGTGAATAGAACAGAACCAGGAGAAAAATTTATACATTAACTACAACTTGGCAAAAAAAATTTAGTTTGAAAGATTTGTGGATGTTGATCAATGTTAGTTACTAACCACAGTTCCAGAATGCCAGTAATGAAGCCAGAAACCTACTTCTTCACAGAGAATTGGGGACTAGAGGAATGGACTCAAATACACATATTCCAATATGACCAATTGATAGCTTTTTGTTTGCTTGCCTTAGCTTCTGTGTTAGAAGACTTGTATTTTTTTAATTGCTGGGGCATTGGCAAAGGAGGGACTAGAGATATTGATGTCTCCCCACAAAGTATCAAAGAAAAAAGATCAATAAAGCATTAAAAACACACAGAATTTTTATAAAGGCTTAGAAGGAGATACAGAGATACACGATAGCTTTGAAACTAATACATACTTGACTGATATGATAATATGATAATGTATCCTATTATAAGTATATATGTATACATATACTGTATATGCATATGTGTATACACACACACACACACACACATATATATATATAACTTCTGAAAACTGTTTTATGATCCAAGAGGTTTAAATATAATCTTCCCAGCATCTCTTGATAGTAGCTATAGCTTAAATAACTGAATTCTGTTTTAAATTTGTTTGGTCAAATGTTGCTTATCATTTATATTTTTAGCATTTCTTTTGTGTGTAGAGATACATTACCCACCTCAAAACTGATTCATTTTGTATACTAAATATCTTTTTTTATTCCCTACTTTTATGGCAGAAACCTTAAATGTGCACCATAATATAAACTCTAAGCAAAAATCATTCCTGGGGGACAAGGAAGAAAGATTTAATAAGCCAACATGTGAAAATAAAGAGCCTAGCCCCTTATCAGTAAAAGCCAGAGATGAGTGAGACTAAGCCATATATTTGGGTACAGAATAGGGAGTAGACACAGTATTCACGCCCTGGGATAACAAGATGAAGACATGAGTTCAAATCCAAATTTGGATACTTCCTAGTTGTAGTCCCAGGCAAGTCACTTAACCTCTGTCTGCCTCAGTTTCCTTAATTGCAAAATAGTAATAATAATAATAGTAATCCCCAGGGTTGTTGTGAGAATTTAATGGGATAATATTTTTAAAATGCTTAGCATAGTACCTGACACAGAGTAGGTCTTAATTAATATTTCCTTCCTTCCTTCCTTCCTTCCTTCCTTCCTTCCTTCCTTCCTTCCTTCCTTCCTTCCTTCCTTCCTTCCTTCCTTCCTTCCTTCCTTCCTTCCTTCCTTCCTTCCTTCCCATTAGACCTAGGCTACAGGCCCTCCTTATCTCTGTTTCTTAACTCTTTAGCTTCCTCCAAAGCTCAGCTCAAGTCCCATTTCCTACATAAAGCCTTTTAAAATTTCCCACCCCTACAACCAATACATGGTGGAAGGGGCTACTGACTCCCTACCTTTCTTTTACCAAAAATTGCCCTTTATTTACTTTGTATATTTTTGTATTCATGTATATATATATATATATATATATATATATATATATATGCTGTGCTATCTCCTTCCTTTGTAGAATGTAAATTCCTTCAGCCTGGGGATTGTTTAATTTTGACTTTGCATCTTCCTTGACTAGCATACTGCTTGGTAACCAGTAAGGATTTAGTAAATTCTTGTTTAGTAATAGATTGAAGAGAGTCTCAATTGGACAATGGAGTTGCTTTTCATTGTTTTTGAAGAGGACAATGACATCACAAGGTAACATCTTGACTTGCTCAGGATTGGATTTAAGTGATGCAGAGTTGCCTAGTCATCAGCCTCACTTTCTCTTCCACAGTCACAAAGTCCAGTGGTAAATAGCCTGTCGATGTCCTGGAATGCAACTGATGACTCTGACATCATTAGTGAATGACCAAACTCTAAAACCAGGGGTCCCCAAACTACGGGCCACATGCGACCCTCTGAGGCATGTATCCGGCCCCCATCACACTTCTGGTAGGGGCACCTCTTTCATGGGTGATTAGTGAGAGGAGAAGTATGTGGCAGCACTATCACTCACTACAGGACTACTTCTGGTGACATCATCCTTTGCTTGGTGCCTTAGATCGAGGCATGGCGCAAAGGATTATGGGGCTGCACAATGGAAGACATCAGCATGGTGAGTGGTGATCTGGGGGAGGGGATTCTGCACTGTGTATACTGTTAGGGTTAGGGTTTTATAGTCCAGCCCTCCAGTGAACTGGCACCCTGTGTAAAAAGTTTGGGGACCCCTGCTCTAAATATTCCCCAGCACCTGCTTAAACTGCCTCTGTAGCTGTTGGAACAAATCGTTCTTGTCCATGTATTATGGTTGGCAGCAGTGAATTGGGGTGGGGGGAGTCTTCTCATGCTCTTAACTCTCTGATGGATGGGCTCCATTCCACATGGTTTAGCTCAGGGTATGCCTGCCGTGCCTTCTTACAGCTTCTTGGAACCCCTCTTTGGAGAGTGGAAAGAATGATTAGAGGCAATTTGGTCCAGTGAGAAAAGTCCTGTATTTGGAATGAGAGAATTTTATTTCCAATCCTGGCTCTGTCATGCATTATGTGTGACCTTAGACACTGATCCTATTTTGTGTTCACCAACGCTATCTTGGGCAAATTTGGGGTTGCTGCATTTATTACACATCATTCCTTTTATCTGGGAAGGTGAGAGGGATGCCTCATTAAGTCCCACATGCCAGAACGTTCTGGTGGCAAAAAATCCGGAATCTTGGAAAGAGGCAGAGCAGGCTGTCCTTAGGAGACCCCGACTGGCCTCCTTCTCAATTACCTTAATATCAGTGATGGTTTTAACAAGAGCCTTTCTGAAACAGGACCAGGGGCTCTGGCCGCCCTGCTCCACCCTCCGTCCTCTTGGGAATGTCGGGAAATCGGGCTGCCTTCATTCCATCCTTTCGAGTTTTACAAGCAATCAAACAGAGATTTGGGAAGATCCAGTGAGATTTCGTTCATGAAATACCTCGCCTCAGGACTAAGACCACTTCAAAGGGGTCTGAAATGAGATTAGAATGGGCACCTGCTCATGTGGGAGCTGAGGTCAGGAAGCTAAGTGATACTGTGGTTTAAATGGCTTTCATGGAGAGGGAAGTTATTAAAGATCCATTACAGAGGAGCAGCACTATGGATCAGCATCCCAGATAAAAGACAACAGAGTGTCATTCAGACAATGGCAAACCTTCCCATTTTGCTACAACCACTGTGACTAATGCCCTCCCTTCCCTGCAGAAGGTTGCATCCCACTGAGCCCACATAGCCTAGCATCCATGCATCCATGGCTCAGAAATATTTCACCCTTGGAAAACTCATTCTGTTTTTGTTGATTGAATACATCTGAGACATTTGGTTTTATACTGAATTTTTAAGTTTCAGATAAAACTTCTTATCTCACCCCTAACAGCAGTGAATCCTCTCTTAAAATAAAACAAAACAAAGCAAAAGACTTTTAAACAAATTGAAGAAAACAGTGATGGTTTGGTAGTGTGTGTGTGTGCTGTTCTGCATCTGCAGTCCACCTACAAATCTCCCATCCACCCCCTTTGAAAGAACCGAAGGATGTATCATTGTCTGCATTTCAGGACTAAGATTGATCATTATGATTGCTGTTTGACTTCCATTTTAATTGCTGTGGTCACTATCCTGCTGGAATAACAGTTGTAAAGTCATAAAACGAGTTTGTTTCCATGTTCAAGTCATGTGGATCAATATTTTTATAGATAATCAAGTAATCGATCAACAGGCATCTGACAGTGAGGTGGCACTGTGACTGGAGTCAGTAATACTCATCTTCCTGTGTTTGAATCTGGCCTCAGATAAGTACTGTGTGATCCTGGGCAAGGCACTTCACCCTATTTGCCTCAGTTTCCTTATCTGAAAAATGAGCTGGAAAAGAAAATGGCAAACTACTCCAGTATCTTTGCCAAGAAAAACCCCATTACGTAGGAGAAAGAACGCTATCCAAATCCAGAGAAAGAACTGTGGGAAAAGAAATGCAGAAGAAAAACATATGATTGATCACATAGTTTGAAGTGGATGTGATTAGGGGTGTTGACTTTATTTATTTATTTATTTATTTTTTTAATTTCATTATATTTAATTTGATCATTTCCAAGCATTATTCATTAAAGACAAAGAGCATTTTCTTTTCCTCCCCCCACCCCCTTGGCTGACACGTGATTCCACTGGGTATCACATGTGTTCTTGATTCAAACCCAATGTCATGTTGTTAGTATTTGCATTAGAGTGTTCGTTTAGAGTCTCTCCTCTGTCATGTCCCCTCAACTGATGTAGTCAGGCAGTTGCTTTTCCTTGGTGTTTCTACTCCCACAGTTTGTCCTCTGCTTATGAATAGTGTTTTTTCTCCTAGATCCCTGCAGATTGTTCAGGGACATTACACTGCCACTAATGGAGAAGTCCATTACGTACGATTATACCACAGTGTATACTGTGTCTGTGTACAATGTTCTCCTGGTTCTGCTCCTCTCGCTCTGCATCACTTCCTGGAGGTTGTTCCAGTCTCCATGGAATTCCTCCAATTTATTATTCCTTTTTGCACAATAGTATTCCATCACCAACATATACCACAGTTTGTTCAGCCATTCCCCAAGTGATGGGCATCCCCTCGTTTTCCAATTTTTGGCCACCACAAAGAGTGCAGCTATGAATATTCTTGTACATGTCTTTTTTCTCCATTATCTCTTTGGGGTACAGACCCAGCAGTGCTATGGCTGGATCAAAGGATAGACATTCTTTTATCACCCTTTGGGCATAGTTCCAAATTGCCCTCCAGAATGGTTGGATCAGTTCACAACTCCACCAGCAATGAATTAATGTCCCTACTTTGCCACATCCACTTCAGCATTCATTACTTTCCTTTGCTATCATGTTAGCCAATCTGCTAGGTGTGAGGTGATACCTCAAAGTTGTTTTGATTTTCATCTCTCTGATTATAAGAAATTTAGAACACTTCTTCATGTGCTTATTAATAGTTTTGATTTCTTTATCTGAAAACTACCTATCCATGTCCCTTGCCCATTTATCAATTGGAGAATGGCTTGGATTTTTGTACAATTGATTTAGCTCTTTATAAATTTGAGTAATTAAACCTTTGTCAGAGGTTTCTATGAAGATTTTTCCCCAATTTGTTGTTTCCCTTCTGATTTTAGTTACATTGGTTTTGTTTGTGCAAAAGCTTTTTAATTTGATGTAGTTGAAATTGTTTATTTTACATTTTGTGACTCTTTCTATGTCTTGCTTGGTTTTAAAGTCTTTCCCCTCCCAAAGGTCTGACATGTATACTATTCTGTGTTTACCCAATTTACTTATGGTTTCCTTCTTTATGTTCAAGTCATTCACCCATTTTGAATTTATCTTGGTATAGGGTGTGAGGTGTTGATCAATTCCTAATCTCTCCCACACTGTCTTCCAATTTTCCTAGCAGTTTTTATCGATTAGTGGATTTTTGTCCCAAAAGCTAGGATCTTTGGGTTTATCTTATACTGTCTTGCTGAGGTCACTTTCCCCCAGTCTATTCCACTGATCCTCCTTTCTGTCTCTTATCCAGTACCAAATTGTTTTGATGACTGCTGCTTTGTAATGTAGTTTAAGGTCTGGGACTGCAAGGCCCCCATCATTTGTGTTTTTTTTTTTCATTATTTCCCTGGATATCCTTGATCTTTTGTTATTCCAAATGAACTTTGTTATGTTTTTTTCTAAATCAGTAAAGAAATTTTTTGGGAGTTCCATGGGTATGGCACTAAATAGATAAATAAGTTTGAGTAGGATGGTGATTTTTGTTATATTGGCTCGTCCTATCCACGAGCAGTTAATGTTTTTCCAATTGCTCAAGTCTAGTTTTAGTTGTGTGGAGAGTGTTTTCTAGTTGTGTTCATATAGTTCCTGTGTTTGTCTCAGGAGGTAGATTCCTAGGTATTTTATTTTGTCTAAGGTGATTTTGAATGGGATTTTTCTTTCTAGTTTTTGCTGCTGAGCTGTGTTGGAGATATATAGAAATGCTGATGACTTATGTGGGTTTATTTTGTATCCTGCAACTTTGCTAAAGTTGTTGATTATTTCAATTAGCTTTTTGGTTGAATCTCTAGGATTCTTTAAGTAGACCATCATGTCATCTGCAAAGAGTGATAACTTGGTCTCCTCCTTGCCTATTTTGATGCCTTAAATTTCTTTTTCTTCTCTAATTGCTACTGCTAGTGTTTCTAGTACAATGTCAAATAGTAGAGATGATAATGGGCATCCTTGTTTCACTCCAGATCTTAATAGGAATGCATCTAGTTTATCCCTATTGCAGATGATATTAGCTGATGGTTTTAGATATATACTGTTTATTATTTTTAGGAACGACCCTCCTATTCCTATGCTTTCTAGTGTTTTTAATAGGAATGGGTGTTGTATTTTATCAAATGCTTTTTCTGCGTCTATTGAGATAATCATGTGGTTCTTGTCGGTTTGCTTGTTGATGTGGTCAATTATGTGGATGGTTTTCCTAATATTGAAGCAGCCCTGCATCCCTGGTATAAATCCTACTTGATCATGGTGGATGACCCTTCTGATCACTTGCTGGAGTCTTTTTGCTAGAATCCTATTTAAGATTTTTGCATCTATTTTCATTAGGGAGATTGGTCTATAGTTTTCTTTCTCTGTTTTTGACCTGCCTGGTTTTGGAATCAGTACCATGTTTGTGTCATAAAAGGAGTTTGGTAGAACTCTCTCTTTGCTTATTATGTCAAATAGTTTTTGTAGTATTGGGGTTAACTGTTCTCTGAATGTTTGATAAAATTTACTGGTGAATCCATCAGGCCCTGGGGATTTTTTCTTAGGAAGTTCTTTGATGGCTTGTTGGATTTCATTTTCTGATATGGGATTATTTAAGAATTCAATTTCTTCTTCTGTTAGTCTAGGCAGTTTGTATTTTTGTATATATTCATCTATATCACCTAAATTGATGTATTTATTGCCATATAATTGGGCAAAGTAATTTTTAATGATTGCCTTAATTTCCTCTTCATTGGAGGTGATGTCCCCCTTTTTGTCTTTGATGCTGTTAATTTGAGTTTCTTCTTTCGTTTTTAATTAGATTGACCAGTACTTTGTCTATTTTGTTTGTTTTTTCAAAGTACCAGCTTCTTGTCTTATTTATTAAATCAATAGTTCTATCACTTTTGATTTTATTAATTTCTCCCTTAATTTTTAGGATTTCTAGTTTGGTTTTCTTCTGGGGGTTTTTAATTTGATCGCTTTCGAGTTTTTTTATTTGCATTTCCAATTGATTGATTTCTGCTCTCCCTAGTTTGTTAATATATGCACTCAGGGATATGAATTTACCTCTGATTACCACTTTGGCTGCATCCCAAAAGGTTTGAAAGGATGTCTCGCCATTGTCATTTTCCTTGGTGAAATTATTAATTGTTTATATGATTTCTTCTCTAACTAAATAATTTTGGAGTATCATATTGTTTAATTTCCAATTAGTTTTTGATTTGGTTTTCCATGTACCATTACTGATCATTATTTTTATTGCCTTGTGATCTGAAAAGGCTGCATATATTATTTCAGCTTTTCTGCATTTGTGTGCCATGTTTCTGTGACCTAATGTATGGTCAATCTTTGTGAGTGTCCCATGTGGTGCTGAGAAGAAAGTGTATTCCTTTTTATCCCTATTTATTTTTCTCCATATGTCTATTAATTCTAATTTTTCTAAGATTTCATTCACTTCTTTTACCTCTTTCTTCTTTATTTTTTGATTTGATTTATCTAAATTTGATAATGGTTGGTTTAAGTCTCCCACTAATATGGTTTTACTGTCTATTTCTTCCTTCAATTCTCCTAGTTTCTCCATTAGAAATTTGGGTGCTATATTATTTGGTGCATACATGTTGATTAGTGATATTTCCTCATTATCTAAAGTCCTTTTTAACAAAATATAATTACCTTCCCTATCCCTTTGATCAGGTCTATTTTTGCTTTGGCTTTATCAGATATCATGATTACCACTCCTGCCTTCTTTCTGTCAGTTGAGGCCCAGAAGGTCTTACTCCATCCTTTATTTCTGACCTTGTGGGTGTCAACCCGCCTTATGTGTGTTTCTTGAAGACAACATATGGTAGGGTTTTGGATTCTAATCCATTCTGCTACTCATCTACGTTTTATGGGTGAGTTCATCCCATTCACGCTTAAAGTTATGACTGTCACTTGTGGACTCCCTGGCATTTTGATATCCTTCCCTAATTCTAACCTTTCTTCTTCAGCTCTACCTTTTAGTCCAGTGATTTACTTTAAATCAGTCCCCCTTGTTCCCTCCCATGATATGTTTCCCTTTCTAGTCCCTCCCTTTTTGTTCCTTCCCCCTCCCCCCTCTTCTTCCCTCCCTTTTTTGTGTTCCTTCCCTCCTACCCCCCTTGATTTTCCCTTCTCCCTTCCCTTGTTGAGTAAGATAGAATTCAAGATCCCAATGGATCTGGGTGTTCTTCCCTCTCAGAGTTGATTTCCCTGAGAGTAAGGTTTAAGTAAAAACTCTCTTCTTCTCCTTCTTATAGGAGTTTTCTTCCTCTCTCCTTCCTGTGTGAATCTTTGTGTGAGAAAGATTATTCTATTTGGTCTTTCTTTTCCCCCTATTTACACATTACATTTTCCCCATATGTTAGTATACATAGATTGATATAAATGTAGTCCTTATAGAAGAGAGTTTGAGTACAAGAAAAAGATAACATTTTTCTCCTTTTCCCTTTCCTTCATATTTACCTTTTCAGGTTTTCCATGCTCTTTGTTTTTCGATATTGAACTTTCCACAGAGCTCTGGTCTTTTCTTTGCAAAAACTTGGAAATCTTCTATTTTGTTGAATGCCCATACTTTCCCTTGGAAGTATATAATCAGTTTTGCTGGATAGCTGATTCTTGGATGAAGACCCAGCTCTCTTGCCTTTCTGAAAATCATGTTCCATGCCTTACAATCATTCAGAGTGGAACTTGCAAGGTGTTGTGTGACCCTGATTGGCATTCCTTTATATCTAAATTGTCTTTTTCTGGCTTCTTGTAGGATTTTTTTCTTTTGTTTGAAAGCTTTGGAATTTGGCAATTACATTCCTGGGAGTTGTCTTTTGGGGGTTTAGTGTAGAGGGTGTTCTGTGAGCTCTGTCAGTGGCTGTATTGCCCTTGTTCTAGAATCTCTGGGCTATTTTCTTTGATTATATCTTGTATTACAATGTCGAGTTTGCTGTTTATTTCTGGCTTTTCTGGAAGTCCAATTATTCTTAAATTTTCTCTTCTTCCTCTATTTTCCGATTCTGTCACCTTGTTAGTGAGATATTTTATGTTCTCTTCTAATTTCTTGGTATGTTGGCTTTGCTTTATTAATTCTTGCTCATTGTCTTTGAGTTGCCTGATTCTGACTTTTAAAGCTTGGTTTCCTTTTCACTTTGATCAAACTGGTTTTGTAGATGCATGAATTTCTTTTGCATTATTTCCCACTTTTCCTCCCAGAGGGCTTCCATCTTTTTGATCCTTTCCAATTCAAATTCTTCATGGGTTTGTGGAGAGTTTCCATTTCCTTTGGAAGGTTTCAGAGCATTTGCTTGTGTTTCCTCTTCTATCTCCTCTGTATTTTGTATTTTTCCTCCATAAAAATGTGTCCAAAGCTGCCCCCTTCTTCTTGTTTTTCTTGGAATTTTGGGGCTTTTGTGCTTCTGTGGAGTTTGCCATCTCTATCTCAGTGGGGAGGACTAGGTTTTCTTATCTCTGTCTGCTGTTCAGAGGTTTTAGCCCTAGGCAGATTGTCCGTTCTATGCAGTTGTTGTTCTGTCTTCCTGGGGAAGCCAGGAGTTGCTGGTGTTTCTGTGTTACTGCCCTCCTCAGTTCCCTCCCAATGCTTCTCCATTGCCTTACTTCCATGCTCTGAGCCTGGCTTGGCCCTTTTAGTGGGGTGTTTGTTTCTGTGCCTTAGTCGGCCAGGAGAGCCAGCACTCTGAGGGTGGAGGGGTCGCGGCTTCCTGGAGCTCTGCGGGCTCCTGATAAGATAAGCTTTCCCTGGGTTGAACTGAGTATGCCCTGAGGCAGGGACCTTCCATGAGACTTGGATGGAAGGATCCAGCCAGGGGGCTGCAGGCTCCCCCATCTCTCTGTTTCCCTGCTGTCTGGGTGCCCCCTTGACTGGGTCAGGTTGTTTTCAGGAAGCGGCCTTCTGAATAGCCGGCTCCCAAGGCCCTTTTGCCAGCCCTGAGGGTTACTGTTGTTTCAGAAGACCCTGCTCTCTGAGGTGGGAGGGGCCATGGCTTCCTGGAGCTCTGAGGGCTGGTGATAGGATTAACCTCAGACTGAGTATGGCCTGAGGCATTGACCTTCAGTGAGACTTGGATGGAAGGATCCAGCCAGGGGGCTGCAGGCTACCACCAACTCTCTCTGTTTCCCTGCTGTCTGGGTGCCCCCTCGACTGGGTCAGGTTGTTTTCAGGATGTGGCCTTCAGGATAGCCGGCCCTGAGGCTCTTAGATTCCCTCTGCTGCCTTGGACTCAGAGCTCTGGGTTGGGGGGATGAGTCCTGGGACCTTCCTTCTGCCTACTCCTTATGTCTGAGAGATCTCTGGTTCTGGCTTTTTGGGGGATGGTGTACCTTTTGATCCAGGTTCAGGTCCAGGAGGAGGATTCCTGGGGTCTATGCTGTTGTTCGTTTTGAATTTCGGTGCCTTAGGAGCATATAGTTTGAGTTCAGTAGGGAAGGATTTCCGGAGAGCTGAACTTTAGCTTTCTCTAAGCCGCCATCTATAATAAAAATTTTAAAAAGGTATAAAAAATAAGAAAAACCCTATTGGCGTCATTAAGAGTCAAACATGACTGAAATGGCTGAATAATAGCAAACATCATAAAATGTTATTTAAGGGGCAGCTAGGTCGTACAGTAGAAAGAATGCTAAACCTGGAGTCAGGAGAACATTTCTTCCTGCGTTCAAATCTGGCCTCAAACACTTACTAGGACTGTGACCCTTGGCAAGTCACTTATTATGGTTTACCTCAGTTTACTCATCTGTAAAATTATCTGGAGAAGGAAATACCAAACTTGTTCAGTGCCTTTGACAAGAAAAACTCAAATGTAAGAATCAGGCATGATTGAAAATGACAATAACAACAGTGCTAGGTACATTACATAGACAAAATAATACTTGCCTTTAAGAAGCTTGTAGTTCATAGGAAGTCTGGGTGAGGGAGACAATATATATAGATATTAGTATATACAAAATATATAATATCCAAAGCCCAATGGAGGAAGCATGGAATAATGAAGAAGACACTGAATTGAGGCCAGAGCATATTGAGTTCTGGCAGATCACTTTCCTCCTCAATCTCTATAATAAGTATGATAGAATAGGTCAGTGGTTCTCAACCTTTCTAATGCCGTGACCCCGCAATACAGTTCCTCATGTTGCGGTGACCCCAAAGCAAAAAATTATTTTGGTGGCTACTTTAAAACTGTAATTTTGCTACAGTTATGATTCAGAATGTAAATACCTGAAATGTATTATGTATTCTCATTGCTACAAATCAAATATAATTTAAACATAGTGATTAATCACAAAAACAATATTTAATTATATGTTGAGAAATATTAATCCAGCAGGAGGCAGCCTGAGTGCTGGGGCTGGAGGTAAGTCCTACCTGGGGAGGGGGTCTGCAGACGCTGCCTTCTTCTTCCTGTCATCTCCCTCCAGCTCAAGCTGAGGCTTCACTTTGCTGGTGTTACTCGGCTCCATTATCTGCTCCAGGAGTTATCTGCTCCAGGACTCATTCTTAACCCCTCCAGAGCCAGAGCCCAGGTGCTCTCTCTGGGTCTCTGTTTGAGTCCAGTCTCCAGGCAACAGGGTAAATCCATCGCCCCTCATAGGGGGAGGGCTGCTGATAGGTAACTAATATTAGTACAATGTGCAGACAGCAGGGTCCCCGTTCTTTCCAAGATCTTACTGTAAAGTAGCGCGATTTCTCAGCAGCTAAAGCCATCGGAAATATGTATTTTCAGATGGCTTTAGGTGACCCCTGTATTTTGGTCGTTCGACCCCCGCCAGAGTTGCAACCCACAGGTTGAGAACCGCTGGAATAGGTGATCTCTAAGGTCCTTTCTAGTTCTTACTCCAGAAATTCTGTGATTTCAAAACTCCAGGACTTTCTGTCATGCTTATGGCTACAGAGTGACTAGATAGGTTGGCACATGGCCACTCTTGTGCCCTTTTAAGAATTCATATCTATGCATGTTTGATATAAATCAGAATGACACAAAAAAGTTTCCTTAGGAAACCACCAGAGTTGAAAATCTAATTTAATGTTCCCAAGCAACAAAAATGCAAATCCTCATATACTTCCACTAGAATTCAAGTGAGAAAAAAAATCCATATGAGCCCATTAGTGACTTTTAACCTTAAGAGAAACAAAGCCTCCCTACATTTCCTAGGGTGGCGTGTATGAATGTCAAAGGATTTTCCATGTTTTCATTTCATTTCATTTTGCTTTATTTTTATTAAATTTTATTTTAGTTGTCATGAAAAACACACGTCCATATTGGTCATTATTATAAGAGCACACTCATATGTAACAAAAATCTCAAAATGAAACCATGAACACAATGATGTGAAAGATGATTCTGACAATTCTTTCTTTGGAGGTGGATAGCTTTCCCAGTCATGAGTCTTTCAGGATTGTCCAAGATCATTGCATTTCTGAGAATAGCCAAGTTTTCACTGATATCATCATCCAATATTGTTGTTCCTGTGTCCAATGTTCTCCCAGTTCTGCTCATTTCACTCTGCATCAGTTCTTGCAAATCCTTCCAGCTCTTTCTGAAATAATCCTGCTCATCATTTCTTATAGTACAATAGAATTCCATTACCGACATGCACTACAATTTATTCAGCCATTCTCCAATTGAAGGGCATCCCCTCATTTTCCAATTTTTGGCCACCATAAAGAGCGCAGCTATGAATATTCTTGTACAAGTCTTTTCCCTTATTATCTCTTTGGGGTATAGCTGCCTCTTTTAAAAGAGTTTTTTAAACTAATCTTCCTAACTCCAGGCTATCTCCTGCCCAACCCATTCTTCATGTAGCTGCCAAAATTATTTTTCCCAATTTACAAATTTGATCATGTTTTCCCCTCCCTCTCAAAAATCACTGGTAATATCATTGCCTCTGAGGGCATTTAGGTGACATAGTGAATAGAGTGGAAGGCTTAAAGTCAAGAGGATCTAAGTTCAAATCTGCTCTCAGACACTTTCTAGCTGTGTAATCCCGGCCAAGTCATTTAAGCCTGTTTGCCTCAGTTTTCTCATCTGTAAAGTGAACTGGAGAAGGAAACGGCAAACCTCTTCAGTATCTTTGCCAAGAAACCCCCAAATGGGATCATAGAGAGTTGTTCATGACTGAATTGACTGAATAACAAGAAATATAAATCCAGTTCAATTTAATTCATTCACCAGCATTTATCCAGCATCTGAGATGTGCCATGAGCTGTGCTGGGTACTAGAAGCAGTGCCTGCCATTGTAACCCCTGTCCCAAAGCTCTTTAGTGTGGGACACTCTCCTTATTGATGGGTGTGAAGCCCTTGCCTTGCCAGGTCCTGGGACAAGAGTTGCATTATCATACTTCATCAAGAAGCTTATGTTCTATTGGAGGAAACAACATGTACTTAGATAAATCAAAATAAAATATATTGCAAGCCTGTGAAACCTTGTTGGATTGGTATCCAGCCCCTAGGAGACACATGTTATATTAAGGTTGAACTGACCTCAAGATGGGCCAGCTGCTGCTTGCTACGGCATAATCAGAATTAAGCTTCCTAGGTGTCTGCTCCTCATTTTTCATTCCTTTTTAGGCAATCCAGGAATTATCCTCATTTTAATACTCGAGATTAGCCCATTGCCTTGCTCAAGGGTGACAGGGCAGGCTCCTATTTGTGTTACATCAACTCCTGGTAAAATGAAGACAATACTCTCCCAGGCTGCTTGTATCAGATTAAAATATAAATGGAGGATAGCACAGTGGATAGAGTACCAAGCCTGGAATTGGGAGGACCTGGGTTCAAATTTGATCTCAGACACCTTCCCAACTTTATGACCTTGGCAAGTCATTTAACCCCAATTGCCTAACCCTTTCTGCTCTTCTGCCTTGGAATGGACAATTGGTATTGATTCTTGATTTAAAAATTTTAATCAGGAAATATTTAACAAAATAAATAAAAATAAAGTAAAAATAGGTCATATCAGAGATGCTTATGTGTGATATGATGGCTCCCGTTTCTATTTGAGTTTGGCACAACTGGTCTTAAAACACCTAATCTATGTAGAAGGGAGAATATTCTAGGCATTCATAGCAGCCTGTGCAGATGGGTGATACACCGTCCTATATAACATCAAAGGAAACTCTTTTGGGCTGGGAGGAAGAGTGTAGGAGAAGGAGGTTAAACTTAAAACTTTTTGTTGACTTAAACTATCTCCATTTAAAGGACAAATGTATTAAGAGTAGAGACCCTTGAAGTTTCTATGCAAATGTAATTAAAACAGCTGAATATATTAGCTAACAAAGGATAAAATGAAAGGCATTGCCCAGTTGGAATAAGGGTTATTTAGGTCTGAGATTGACTTTCTTGCCTACACTGCCTAGATGATCCTTTACCCCCTGGATTTATCTTAGAGGCAATAATAAGTTATCAGATTTTTGAGTTGGAGGGGAGGACAAGATCAAATTTGTGAAGTAGGAAAAAATGGTTTTGGCAGCTATGCGAAGAATGGATTAGACAGGAGATAAGCCTGGAGTTAAGAAGATTAGTTTAGAAAACTATTACTTTGGGAACAGGGTCTGCTTCCGCCTTTGTGTCCCTCGGACTTAGCACAGTGTCCATTTTAAAGTTCTCACATGTGACAGGTCATGCATGGGAGCATCAGAGCAGCGCTTTTCCATGGTGCATTAATGCTACTTCATTATTAAACAATAGCCCCAAAGTAGAAGAGTTGTGATGCTGGTTCTCTGATAAGCTCTAGGAATAGTCATAAAATGCCCATGCATGTTTGTATAAGAAATGCTTATTAAATAATGAGATTTGCTATTAGGCACAATTTGCAATTTAGGTGAAGGGTTCTACAAAGTACTGGTCATATAATACAAGGTCCTATTTTACTAGATCTTCCATGAGTTTTACTTTTCAAGTCATGATGTGAGTAGAGGTCATCTCTCAGACCCAGAATGCACCCTTTTCTTATCTTTCTATATAAAAATCCTACTATTCCTTCAAGGGTAGCTAGGTGAAACAGTGGATAGAGTGCTAGAGTTATCTTCCTGGGTTCAAATCTGACTTCAGACACTGGGTGGCTCTAGGAAATTTACAGAATGGTTTGCAGCAGTTTCCTCATCTGTAAAATGAACTAGGGAGGGAAATGCAAACCAACTTTTCTTCTTTCTTTCTTTCTTTCTTTCTTTCTTTCTTTCTTTCTTTCTTTCTTTCTTTCTTTCTTTCTTTCTTTCTTTCTTTCTTTCTTTCTTTCTTTCTTTCTTTCTTTCTTTCTTTCTTTCTTTCTTTCTTTCTTTCTTTCTTTCTTTCTTTCTTTCTTTCTTTCTTTCTTTCTTTCTTTCTTTCTTTCTTTCTTTCTCTTCCCCACCCTCCCTCTGCCTCTGTCTCTGTCTCTCTCCCTCTCCCTTTCCCCCCCCCCCCTCTCCTCTTTCCCTTCTCTCTTAGAATCAATACTGTGTTTTGGTTCCAAGACAGAAGAGTGGTAAGGCCTTGGCAATGGGGGTTAAGTGACTTGCCCAGGGTCACACAGCTGGGAAGTGTCTGAGGCCAAATTTGAACACAGGAAACTCCCCTCTCCAGGTCTGGCTCTCAATCCACTGAGCCACCCAGCTGCCACTTATACTTTCTTTCTAATAGAGTTATTTATGACTGTCAACTTAATTGAACTCAACATTTATTAAATATCTACTATGTTCAAGGTCTGGGAGAGGCATTTAGAATATAAAGACAAACACAAAATTGGCCTTCCCTTCCAGCTGCTTATATTCTACTGGGAGAATATAACATGTAGAAGTGAGCATAGAAAAAGTAATAGAAAGTAATTTTAAAAGGAGGAGAGAGCCAGGAATTGATGCAGAGCAAAAGGAGCAGAACCAGGAAAACATTGTACACAGAGACTGATTGATACATTGTGGCACAAACAAACGTAATGTACTTCTCCATTAGTGTCAATGCAGTGATCCTGAACAATCTGCAGGGATCTATGAGAAAAAACACTATCCACAAGCAGAAGATAAACTGTGGGAGTAAAGCACCGAGAAAAGGCAACTGACTGACTACAGGGATGGAGGGGATATGACTGAGGAGAGACTCTAAATGAACACTCTAATGCAAATACCAACAACATGGAAATGGGTTCGAATCAAGAACACTTGTGATACCCAGTGGAATCACGGTTAGGCAATGGGAGGGGGGAGGGAGGAAAAGAAAATGATCTTCGTCTCCAATGAATAATGTTTGGAAATGACCAAATAAAATAATGTTTAAAAAAAAAGGAGGAGAGAGCTGAACACTAGGAGGCCATATATTTCCATTAGATTCCTTGAGGACAAGAGAAAGTCAGTTTTCCTTTTTGTAATCTCATTTCTAGCATAGAGCATGAATTTAAAATGTCTTTCTCCTTCCACTACTAAGTAGCAGTCACAACCTGATATCTAATAGGTTGAAGGTCAGGTTAAAGATCTACTGGCTTGATTTTACATTTAGTTTTGACTCAAATAGGACAGACAACCACTGCTTCTCCATAGGTTTGCAAGTCTAAGTATGAAAAATAGCAGTAAATATAGTTATTGACTTGTTAGGTTAGTGAGCATGGGCAAGGCATGTGTGTGTGTGTGTGTGTGTGTGTGTGTGTGTGTGTGTGTGAGAGAGAGAGAGAGAGAGAGAGAGAGAGAGAGAGAGAGAGAAACAGACACAGACAGACAGACAGACAGAGACAGAGACAGAGGCAGAGAATCAGAGAACAAAAAGACACATAGATGGAGACAGAGAGATGATCCATCATTATTTCCTAGCCTGAGTAAGAGAAATAATTAAGGAAAAATGGAGCTGAAGAGAGACAGCCTTAATGGGGGTGGGTGGGTGGGTGAAGGAAATGGAGGTTCAGCTGCTGCCTGGCACCTAGACTTCTTGGCTTTAGCATTGCTGTGGCTGGCAACCATCAGGGAATTTCCTGGCACAAAACGTAGACTCTATCAGATACCCATAGCACTCCAGTTGAGGTTATATTATTATTGCTTGGATCTTCCTTCCTTCCTTCCTTCCTTCCTTCCTTCCTTCCTTCCTTCCTTCCTTCCTTCCTTCCTTCCTTCCTTCCTTCCTTCCTTCCTTCCTTCCTTCCTTCCTTCCTTCCTTCCTTCCTTCCTTCCTTCCTCCTTTCCTCCCTTCCTCCCTTCCTCCCTTCCTCCCTCCCTCCCTCCCTCCCTCTCTCCCTCTCTCTCTCTCTCTCTCTCTCTCTCTCTCTCTCTCTCTCTCTCTCTCTCTCTCTCTCTCTTTCTCTCTTTCTCTCTCTTTCTTTCTTCTTTCTTTCTTTCTTTCTTTCTTTCTTTCTTTCTTTCTTTCTTTCTTTCTTTCTTTCTTTCTTTCTTTCTTTCTTTCTTTCTTTCTTTCTTTCTTTCTTTCTTTCTTTCTTTCTTTCTTTCTTTCTTTCTTTCTTTCTTTCTTTCTTTCTTTCTTTCTTTCTCCTTCTTCTTCTCTCCTCTTTCTGCTCCCTCCCTCCTTTTGTTCTTTCACATCTAAGGTCATCTTTTGACTGTCATTCAGGAAGCCTAAATTAAACATTGAGTTCTTAAATCAGGCATATGAAGGTTTATTTTTTTATCATTCTTTGTTATCTGGGACATTGAAAGTAGAAGTCCCTGAGGTTAAATGACTTGCCAAAACCACCCAGAGCTATATTTTCTGGAGTGGACTAAGGCATATGAGAGAAGTTCACATAAAGGAAACTAAATATTCTACTGGATGAAGTGAATTGACTTCTCTTTTCCTATAGAATTACAGTGAAGAGGATTTAATCCAGGAATTTGATACATTTTAATTGAGAGATTAATTCTGAGCTTCTTGAGTAATAGCTGAACTAAGCTTCCTGGGTAATAGCTTGTAGTAATACTATGCCCAGGAGTGCTGATTAGTGTGTCCAATGGAGGACCACAGGGACACCACTGGTAAAGCTCAGGTTATCTAAAACCTTTGTTACTGGTTTACTGGAGGGATTCGGCTGCACATGAATGACACTTAGAAAACACACCAAACTGGGGAGTATTGAAAATGTTAGTTTGGCTCCAGGGGACAGGTTCTCATTCTAACCACTTCCCAGACTTACTCTGTGACCTTGAGAACTCACTTTTCTTCTCTTTGCTTAGATTGCTTTCTGTAAAATATAGACAAAAGGACTAAATTCTTTGATGTTCTTAGGTGACCTGAGAATAAATAAAAATGATAGCTAAGAACTTTCCAGAAAGTATTATTTTAAATGTTGGAAAAATCACCTCTGAGATTAGTCAGGAAAGGTTAGAAAGGAGCCCAACAAGTTTGAAACTAAAGCAGGACAGCCATTTTGGAAAGCAAATTGGAATTATGCCAATAAAGTGAAGAAAATGTCCATACCTCTTGTCTCAGAGACCTCAGTGTTAGGACCAAAGAGTTTATTGGCAAAAAGAAAGATTCTCTGTATATAAAAATACTAATAGTACTACCTATTGTGGTGTTGGCAGAGAATTGGAAACAAAGCAGATGCTCATTGGGGAACAGAGAGATAAATGTTGGTAGGTGAATTCAGTGGAATATTACCATGTTGTAACAAATGACAAATATGACAAGTACTGAAAGACGGAAAGTGCAATATGAACTGAGGCAGAGTAATCCCAACTGCAATAATGAGAATGGAAATGCAAGGAATAACTCTAAAACATTGAAAATGAATGTTGAAAAATTATAATGACCACATGGACCCAAAGAAGAAAAATGAGAAGGCATCTCTCCTCACTCCTTCAAAATGGTGAGATGACCATGGGTATGGAACATTGCGTCTATGGGCACACATCATTTTATTGTGCTATGTAGTTTTTTGTTTTTTATTTTTTTTTTACAAATTGAAGGTTTGTGGCAATGCTGATCAAGCAAGTGGCAGAGCTCTTCCAGCAGCATATGATCATAATGTGTCTGTGTCACATTTCAGTAATTCTCACAATAATTCAAACTCTTTCACTATCATTATATCTGTTATAGCAATCTGTGATCATTGATATTTGATGTTACTGTGGTAATTGTTTTGGGGCACCACACTTAATTGATAAATGTTATATGTGTTCTGATTGTACCACCAATCAGTCATTCCTCATCTCTGTCCCTCTCCTCAGCCTCCCTATTTCCTGAGACCTAATGATAATGAAATCAGGCCAAATAATAACCCTAGGATAGCTTCTAATTGGTCAAATAAAAGGAAGAGCCAACAGTACAGGTAAACTTCACTCTTGTCTTACTTTAAGAACTTAGAACAGCCATTCAGCCTTCAGCAACCACCACCCACCCTGATCAAGGAGCAGCCATCAGCCAGGAGGCAAGACTTTACTAACAAAAAGGTTATGACTTGATGAAGGCTGAGATGATAGCATCGTATAACAATAAAGTATTTTAAAGTAAGATACGCACATTTTAGACATAATAATACTGTATGCCTAATAGACTACTAAAAGTACATTTTATATGCCTGAAACACAAAAAAATCCGTGTAACTTTCTTATTGCCATATTTGCTTGCAGCCAACCCACAGTATCTCTGAAGTATGCCTGCAGTGTCATTGTTTGTTTTTGTTTTTAGATACATTCACTGGTTCTGCTATTTTTCTCTTTTAATCTTTTTGTTGTTGTTACATGGAATAGCTTTCTGAGAAGGGAGAAGAGGTACACAGAGGGAATTCAGTTGATGTAAAGACAAAAGATGGTAATAAAAATAATCTTTAAAAAACCACAAATGCAGGAAGCCACAAAATGGAAATTTGACATTTTAAGCAATTCTAATGAAGACAAATAATCAAAAACATTTAGGGGTATCAAAGAGAGAAAAAAAGGATAATGGAAAGAATACTTAGGGAGAATTCATCCCAAATTAAACTTCAATTTGCAATTTAAAATGTCTTGGGTGGGGGAAATAATTTGTTCTCTAAGCAGCAAATAGTTCAGGGAAATTGATGATCCCCAGCTACTTGAATTTGAACACTAATCTGAGTTCGTTCACCTGTCCAGTTCTAGCAATCCCTGATTCTGCCTCATCTAGAAGTCATAGTGTAGCCATTCCATAGCATTACTTATGAACACTCTACTTTTCTCACTCATCTGTTCTACCTAATGTCGTTACCCTTTACTTTTGGTTATCCTTACTATTTTGTTCAAGTTATTTCAGTGTGCTGACTCTTTGGAGACTTTATACTAAATTTATAAGTGTTTATTAGTAAAGAAAAAAGAAATAGAGAAAGAAGAAGGTATTACCAGCCTAACTACCCAAAGTCTCCAGATTCCCAACGAGCTATGGTCCATTTCTCAAGTACAGGGGCCCAACTAACCAATGGTCCAGCCAGCAAATTAAGACCCTTCAAAGAGTGGGCTTGAGTTCAGGAAGGGATGGGAGCCCAAGAACACGAGTTCCTGGTTTCCCAGCCTGGTGTGGTCCCTGCTGGCCCAATGCTTTGTTGGTCCTGTGCTGCGTGTTTGCCAGAGATGGCTTACATAGATAAACCCCTGGATGGCTTGCCAGGGAGAGCTTGTTTTCACAAGCAAAAAAGTGGCAGACCCCCAGCCCTCTTCATGTGCTGGCTTTTAAAGCTCAATCTAAACCCTTCCCCTAAGATTTTCTAATTGGCCAGGGTTTTACTTCAGGCCCTTTGCATCACAACCTTTGACTCCCACAGGTCAGGAACCTTGCCTGCCATGCTGGCAAATTAAGACACATGACTCTGTGATGCCCCATTAGGTGATTCTTCTGGGATTGGGTTGAGTTTTTTTAAATATTTAATTCACATAGCTATGGTTATCTGCTTTCTAATATTTTGGAACTTCATGACATCTTTCCATGAAGATCCATCAAACTATACTGTGTCCACTTTCTAAAATCTTGTCTTTTTGTGGGTCTTGATGTTCATATTCTTTATCTTGGTCACCATAGGCACTCACTGGAATTCTCATCATGGTTCCAGTTTTATGAACCTCATGTTTGAGATATGGGTAAAGTAATTTTTGATGAGTAAGTTTGTTTGGTTATTTCTTATACCATAATACACATGACAGCTTCTTATGTTATTACAGTTATCTGTTCTACATTAATTCATAGTTATAGTCATAAGAGCTTCTCCAAGTAGCTATGGAATGGATTAGCACAGGAATTCTTCACCTTTTTGGTGTCATGAACCCTTTGGCAATCTGGTAAAGCTTATGGACCTCTTCTTTGAATAACATTATTAAATATTCATAATTGAATGAAAATTAAAGTAATTTTAGTTAGATGTTAGAGAAAATAATGATATCATTTTCCTTATCCTCTCATGGACCGCTGGTTTAGCATCTGCCAACTTACATCTAGCTATCTCCGCCAAGGTGTACTATGTTTTTGTACCTATGAAGAAAAGGGTGAACAAATCCTGATGACAATAGATTTCATTAACTTTTACTGGACTCAGAAGATCCTGAAATCTAGAGATGGATCACTGCCTTTCAATTGACAATAGCTGTTGATATATCTCAATGTGGCACTTCTCAAGGTTATCTATGATCTTTGCTTCTAGAGAGAATGCCACCATTTCTCTGGGTCCATGCACACTAAAGATGACTGGACAGCACTCCTCGTGCATCTTAGTTTTCATTCTAAACTTCTAAAAAGGTCTCCAACTAATCTCGTCTTTGCTCTACATCTCTCCTGCTGCTCCAGAGAGAAATCTAAAAGGCAGAGAAGCAGCCTTTCAGAGTGCAGGGCACACTCCTGTGTGAACAGCTGTCACATTTTATTAAGAAGTCCCGTGTGAAGAGATTAGACTGTGATTGCTGGACTCTCTCGCAGCAAAATGATCTAATGGACTCCTGCAGCTGGGAGTCTGACCTCTTCAAAGGCTGGCCAGATGCATGCTATTTCCACCACTATTGGAGAAGAAGTCAATGGCCTGGCTCAGCTGGTCACTGTGTTAGGCCAGTTAGTTAGGCATGATCACAAGGTTGCCTGGGAGAGAGATGAGCTGGCCGTGGTCTTGCTGCATGAATAATCAAGCCAGCTTTATGATAGATGTTACGCAGTGAATCCCGACTACACCCTCTTCTTCTAAGAACATCGAACTGTGAAGCAGTACTGTCCCACCTCTCGCCCTTTTTTAGCTGGATGACAAGCACTCAATTTTATTGTCTGTGAAATGGGGATAATAATAACCATAATACCTGACTCACAGGATTGCTGTGAGTCTCGAATGAGATGGTGTATGTGAAATGCCTTGCTAGTGTTGAAGTACTCTATAAATGTCAGCTATTGTCATTACACGAAAAGGAATCCTCTTTCTGTGAATGTTTATATAGCTGTACACATGTACAACTGGCTAGCAGGGTGTCTGTGACTGTCTTATACCTATTCAATAGATCATTCATTGGATCAGCCAACAATAGGGAACTGATTGAATAAATTGTGGTACCTTAATGTAACAGAATGTTAAAACACAATTAATACTGACAAATATGAAGAATTTAAAGGGACCTAGGACAACCTCTATGAAATAATAGAGAATGAAAAAGTCAGAACCAGAAGAACTAAAATATATCCTGACCATGGTTATTGATGAGGAAACGTGAAGAAGAATGAATGGCCAAGGAGTCCTCATAACATTTAGATGGAGTAACTGCAAAATTCTTAGGACATTTTAGACATTGAAAGTAATTTGTTTGAATAAGCAAATGAAAAGTGAAAAGTGTATATTGAAAGCACTGTGGCAAATACTGGGAATAAAAAATAAAGCAATTATCCCTTTTTCTCATGGAACTCAAACTTAATTAGGGAAAACTATTAGAGAATGCTTCAACTGCAAGTTGGAAACATCCTGTAATCATTAGGATGCAATGACAAGGATAATGGCAACATTTATTAGTATCATATCTGTCAATAAAACCATGTTGGTTTCCAATCTTGAACCATTTGACAGAGCCAAGGACTTTCACGTTGAGAGATTTATTTTCTGGGTCTTTAGTTGCTATGGTACTTGTAGAGAGGTAGTTTCCAGGTTCCCTGCTCCTCTGGGAAATAGTTAGGGAGTTTGGCTAAAAGTGGGGGAGTGTTATGGGAAGGAAGGCGAAGAAGCGAGTGCTGCTATTTTGAAGACTTTGGGAGGTTTAAATAATTTAATTTAAATATAAATAGTCACAAAGAGTCTTTAACGAGATGCATTGATATTTTAGGTTGTTTGCAGTGAAAAAAAGATGGCCCTGAACATTCATTGAATTAATTTATTTATGAAGAAAGAATTGAGTTACACAGCTCTTGAATGCAAGAAGCCTCCTCCACACACTATTAGTTCAAGCACCCTCCCTCTCTTAATTATTTCCTATTTATCCTATACGTAAGTTTCTTTGTGTATTTTATTTGCATGTTGTCACTACTCTTAGATTGTAAACTTCTTGAGGGCAAGGACTGTCTTTTGTCTCTTTTGTATCTCCAGTGCTTAGCACAGTAACTGGCACATAGTAGATGCTTAATAAACATTAACGATTAATTTATAGATGCTAAGGGTTTTTTTTTTTTCTTCTCCACCACTACTTTGGAGAAGTATAGATGCTAGGACTTATGTCCCACCAGAACAACATCACTAATAGAAAAGCAGTCTGCTATAGTGGATGGAGTCTTGTACTTGGAATCAGAAAGAACTAGTAGGGTAGAAATTAATTTGAATAGGGTTCCTGACACAAACACTAGGTTAATTTTTCCCCAAGTCAAGTCATGGAGACTTAATTGACCCAGAAAACTAGAACTTGAACCATTCATGTAGCTACCCTGACATCTAAGGTGCAAAAAGCCCAGCCCATGAAGAAGTCCATTGTTCTTTTTAGACTTGGAGGCTGTTTCTCTGGTCAATACACTTTCCTGACTAGACTATTTTGGTCAATAATAGGTGATAACATTTTATTAAGCTCCTAATATGTGCCAGATATTGTGCTAAAATCTGGGGATACTGAATAATATGGAAATGAGTTCAAATTATAATATGTATGTATGTATGTATGTATGTATAACCCAGTGGAATTGCTTGTCAACTCAGGGAGTGGGGAGGGATGAGAGAAGGGAGAAAACATGACTCTTGTAATCATGGAAAAAGTGTAAAAAAATAAATAAAAATAAAATCTGGTGATAAAAATAGAAAAAGAAATCAAATCCTTGCCCTCAAGGAGCTTACAGTCTAATGAGAGAAGACAACAAACAAGAAAGCTGAAAAGCTGAGAATGGTGTGGGGAAGTGGAGGGAAGTCAGAGAAATCTGTAATGAGTGCAGCTGGGTGGGAAATGAGGATGGCAATGGGGAGACAACAGAGGGACTGCACTTACCTGAACCAGCACTATAAGCAACTTGAATATCCTTTCCACATGATGGCTAAATATATTTCCTTCTGTTAACTGATAAGGTATCTGTAAATGACTCATTTCATTCCAGTCCTAAATCTGCATCATTGAACTGGACTGAGTGGAGCTTAGTCTACAACTCCTGGGTTCAAACCCTGTCTTTGACACTTGCCATCTGAAGAACTGAAGACAAGGCACTTAATCTTCTCTCTAGCTTCAGTTTTCCTCATCTGTAAAATGGAGACAATAATAAATCCAAAATGATTAATCATTAACTCATAATAGCCACCTCACAGGGTTGTTTTAAAACTCAAAGGAGATAATGTATGGCACAAGTATCAGCGATTATTATTATCATTGTAGATAGAAACTACTTTAAAGAATGAGGAGGACCTTTTTTCCCTATTGTAGCTCACTCTCCCTTCTTGAGATCAGTCCCATGCTGTAGCATTTACTAGAACCTTGCCAAAAAGACCTTGAACAAATTCATCCATATATATATATATATATATATATATATATATATATATATATATATATATTTGTTTGTCTGTTTGTCTGTTTCCCTCTTAGAAGGAGCATCCTCCAGACTCAGCTTTCAGTCCTTGTATTGCTTGGAACCATGTTGAGCAACTACAAAGCCTATAAATCAATACACATTTATTATGCTCCTATTGCATACCAGTCACTGTGCTAGGCATTGGAGAAACAGACAGAAATGAAGAAGTTTATGCTCTGAAGGTATTTACATTTTATGGGAAAAGACAGCAGATACATATGTGTCCATACAGAATAAACATAAGGTGGTTCGGTAAGGGAGGGTTCTGACAATTGTGGAGAAGGCAGGAAGTCATATGAGAACAGAATCTGGAAGAAAGTAAAGGATGCTACTTGGCAGAGGGCAGGAGGCACTGATCTCCAGGCATGGGAGAAGAGGATTGCAAAAGGAAGGAGACAAGAGATGGAGTGCCATGTGTGAGAAACAGCAGGAAGACCAGTTTGACGAGTCTGTGGAGTATGGGTAGGGGAGTTATTTATAATGAAAGTGGAGAGGTAGTTTGGGGCCAGGTTGTGAAGGGCTTTAAAAGCCAAACTGAGGAATTTACAGTTGACCCTAAAGGTAATAAGGGGGCTGCTGGAGTTTATGGAGTAGGGGAGTCAAATGGTCAGACCTGTGCTTAAAGAAAATCACTATGGCAGCTGTGTAAAGGACCGGTTGGAGCAGAGAAAGACTTCCTCATGTTCTTCAAGAGACACGAACAAAAAGAAACTGGTAGTGATATCATTCTGTCTTTGGCTTCAGATGGTGTCTGGACATAAGTGGGACCATCTGTAAAAGCACACTGCCAAATTTTGTCACACCAGTTCCATATGGTCTGAAATACCCCAACTTTCCCCTCACAAAATCTGCAGTCTGTGACTGTCTGACACGATTCCTTGATAACTATAGAGAATATTTAGCAGGGAATATCTTAACCACAAGGGGAAATAAGGCTGTGTTTCATCTCTATTCCCCCCATGTTATGTGTATCTGACTCAAACCAGGATAGTCCCTCTGGGCAAAAGCCAAAGACTTTTCATTTGTAAAATGTTATGTTCTAGGTCACAGAGACCCAAATTATGCAATCATAGAGCTGGCAGGAACTTTGGCAGACTGCTAGCCCTAACCTCCTATTTCTTAGGCAAGTGGGAAAGAGAATTAGTGGAAAGGCTATACAATATTAAAACGTTATCTCTTATTGTTCTCCCCAAATCTCAGTGGGCTGGGAGATTATTTCTACACCTCCCCAATATCAAAGAATGTTGGAATTGGAAAGGACCTTATAGATGATCTAATCCAAATTACTCATTTTTATGGATGAGGAGACAAAAGCTCAGGGAGATCAAATGATTTGTATAAGATCATACTATCTGGTGGTAGAGTCAGAGCCAGAACTCCTTAGATTTCTTGATTCTAGTATGTTCATGACGATGATGACGATGATGATGATGATGATGATGATGATGATGGCAGCTAACATTGCTATAGCACATTAAGGTTTGCAAAACATTTTACATGTCCTGTGTAACCTGATCTTCACACCAACCTATTTCATCAGTCTCCTTTTTCTTTTCTTTTTTCCTACTCAAACATTTTTGCAAGTGCCTAAAGAAGAGTTGGGCAGCTAAGTGGCAAAAATAGAGAGAGTGCTGGTCCTAGAGTCAGGAAAACTCTTTCTCAATTCAAATATGACTTCAGACACACTGTAACTTTGTAACTTTGGGAAAGTCACTTCACCCTGTTTGCCTCAGTTTCCTCATCTGTAAAATGATCTGGAGAAGTAAAAGACAAAACATTCTATTATCTTTCATAAGAAAATATTAAATGGGATCATAGAGTCAGATATGACAGAAATGACTGAACAACAATAGCAAATAATGAGTATTAGATTAAATATCATAGATTTTTAAAAAAAATTTATTTAATTAATTAATTTAGGATATTTTTTCCATGGCTACATGATTCATATTCTTTCCCTCTCCTCTACACCCCGCTCCCATAGCCAATGTGCAATTCCACTGGGTTTTACCTGTGTCATTGATCAAGACCTATTTCCATATTATTGAAATATCATAGGTTCTTGAAACATTACATTAGAAAGGAATCTTGGAGATTATTTAAGTCCAATCATCTTATTTTACAGATAAGGAAACTGAGCCCCAAAGAGAGGAAGTGGTTTGGACATGTGAAAGGGAATTCTTTATGCTCTTTATCTAGTTTGAGTTAATCAATCAAGAAACCCCTGTTAACACTTCCTTAGCCATCATGTAAGAGAATTCACAAGTCACTTACTTAGAGAGCTCCACCCTTTTAACTCAATCAGTCAGAAACTTGGGAATCCTTTGATAAGAGTTCACACCTTCAGAAGATGAGAGGTGGATCCCACAGACACTGCACCCCACCCCCAGCAGTGCTAGGCAGTTTGGAAGCTGTGATTGGCTCCTGTAAAGTGGAGGAAAGAACAAGAAGTGATATGGAAAAAGGAATATAAAAAGTCCTGAACTTCCTGTCCAAGGGGTCTTCAGCTTGAATCTTTAGCCTTGAGCTTTGGCTGGTGACTTGCTTCTTGGAGGTGACTTTGTACCTTGTCTTTTGGACTTCATTTTGGGTGAGTGAGTAGCTGGCCTTCCCTTCCTGGCTTCAGGAGAGATTAGTTCTGGAGAGGAGTCTGTGTTGGTGGAACCTTTGCATAAGATACCACCAGGTTCTCTGCTTGAAGGTTAAGGACCAGAGCAACAATTAGTGTGATAGGCTGTACATTTTCTCTACTCTCTTCTAACATTTCTCTACTTTTACTCATTCCATTCCGTTGTAAATAAAAGCTACTAAAAGTCACTTGAGTTGAGTAATATTTTTTAATCGGTGACCACAATATTACTTTAGAATTCTCCTATTTTAGTCAAACCTCTAAATTTTAATCCCTACAGGCAGCTTCATATAGTTGATTGATTAGTGCCATAAATTCACAATTACCGGTAGAAAAGGCAAGGGTTTTTTCTGATTCCAAGAACACAGCTTTCTCCCCCCCTCCCCTTTTAAAGTCCTTCTCCTGGGATATGGCCGGGGATGTAGACTCTAAATGATCATCCTAGTGCAAACATCAACAACATGGAAATAGATTCTGATCAAGGACACAAGTAATACCCAATGAAATTGCATGTCTGCTATGGGAAGGGTGGGGGGGGGAGGGGAGGGAGGGAAAGAATATGATTTTTGTAACCAAGGAATAATGTTCTAAATTCACAAAATAAAATAAAATTAAATTAAAAAACAAAAAAAACAAAAAACAAAGTCCCCCTCCCCAATTACTAAGCATATTTGCCCTCTCTTCTTCAATGTAAGAAGAAAAAGAAAAAGAAAACCATTATAGCAAATATTCAGTCAAACTAAACAAACTTCCATGTTGGCCATGTGCAAGCATGTGTGTCATTCTACATATTGAGTCCATCATCTTTCTGAATGGAGGTAGATGACATTCTTCATTATTGATTTTCTAGAATTGAGAATGGTCATTGTACTGATCAGAGTTATTACATCCATCTAGGGCTTCTTTCCCTGCCTCTCCTTCAAGATCATTACCATATATCTTGAATTTAAAGATTTTGTGTTAGCATGGAAATTTTCCTTCTATAGTAAATGCTCAGGTGAATGTCATAGTTAGAGTGGAAGATGAAAGAGTAGTTACTTTATTTTACTTTTATTATTTCTTTAAGTTTGAAAAAAAACATCATTTTTATAAATGGCTTCTTGTTTTTGCTTCACATTGGTTTCTGAATAGAACCTATTTACCCATGCCTTCTTCCCCGGCAAGACATCGCTTATAACAAAGAAAAAGGAGGCATCATGCTTCATCTGGAGAGTGTGCTACATCTTGTTGTCTGGAAGAGCTGGGTTCAAATTCTGCCTGTCCTACTTAGGACCAGTTGTGTGACCTTGAATGAGTTGTTCCTTTTCTGAGTCTTATTTTCCTCAATCATAAGTCTAAAGTAGGATTTGAACTCAGGTTGTTCTGACTTTAAATCTAGGGATCTATCCATCATGCTGATAGTATTTCAATAAAGCTGGCAACATATTGTCCCTGTTTGACAGTCTATAGAATGTTCCAAATCCACAATCCCATCCTTTCACTGTAAAAAAGGAGGAAGGTATATTTTCCCCTCTTTTTTTTTCTCAAGACCAAACTTAGCTTTTATAATTACTTAGCATTTAATTATTTTTGTTCTTTCTATTTTCATTGCTATAGTCATGTATATATTGTTTTGTTACTTCTGATTACTTTGCTTTGTATCATTTCATACAGTATGTCTTCTCGTGGTTCTCTGAATTCTTGTCCTTTATTATTGCACAGCAATATTGCATTGGATTCATGTGCCACAATTTGGTGCCAAACAACAAGCACCTACTTTATTTCTAGTCCTCTGCTACTGCAAAAACGCATGCTATGAATATTTTCTGTGTCTGGTGACTGGCATATAGGACCCTTTTTTCACTCTTTGACATCTTTGGGATAGATCCAAATGTCTTAGAAGTATTAGTGCAATTCTAACTTTAGAATTAAAACTTTGAAGACAATCTATTCATCTAATAGTGGGAAGTTTTGCTCAAAGGTTATGGACATCCCTAATTGACAAGTCAAAGGATAGTAATAGGCAGTTCTTAAACAAAGAAAGTAATGTTATTTATAGCTTTATGAAAAAATACTCCCAAATGACTAATTGTTAGAGAAATGAATGCAAATATCATCATTTGCGAGGTTCAACCTCATAACCATCAGATTGGCAAACTGACAGAAAGGGAAAATGACAAATGATGAATAGACTTCAGGAAAATGGATATATTAAGGAGCAGCTGGATGGCTCAGGGGATTAGAGACAGGAGGTTCTGGGTTCAAATTTGACCTCAGACACTTCCTAGCTGTGTGACCCTGGGCAAGTCACTTCATCCCCACTGTCTAGCCCTTAATGCTCTTCCTTGAAACCAGTACACAGTATCAATGCATGATGGAAGGTAAAAGTTAAAAAAACAAACAACAACAACAATAACAAAAAAACAGGTACATTAATGCATTGTTGGTGAAACTGTGAATTGGTTTAGCTTTTCTAACATTATCTCTCAAAAGTTCCTATACTGTGCATACTCTTCAACTCAATGATGTCAGAAGTCTGCCCCACAGAGGTCAAAGAAAAAGGAAAATTTCTTAATTAAAAAAAAATACTTATAGCAGTTCTTTTCATGATGGTTAAAAAAAAAAAAACAGAAATTAAGGAGATGCCTGGTAATTGGGAAATGGCTGGACATGTTGGAATGCATGCTTTAAGAAATGAAGAACAGGATGGTTTCGGAGAAACTTGGGAAAGCTTGAATGAATTGATGCAGAATGAAGTGAGCAGAAAAAGAATAAACAGTACTGGAAGGACACTATTGTAAAGACAACCTTTGGAAGCCTCAAGAACTTTGATCAGTACAATGACCAACTGTGCTTCCATGGGACTGAGTAGGAAGAATGCCACCTACCTCCCTATAGCTGATAGATTAGTATGCAGAATGAGATACATATTTTTGCAAGTGCTAAAGAAAGGAATTTGTCTTACATGACTTTGCTTATCTATGTCTGTTTGTAATGTAGGTTTTCTTTTTCTTTTTCCTTTCCAGTGGGAGGATTGTGAGAGGGAGAAAGATATACTTATCTAATAATTAAAAAAACATTTTAAAGCAAATGAACATTTGAGTTACTTTTGATTATTTTGGGCACAATTTCAAATTGCATTCCAGAATGGTTGGATCGATTTATGAAATCCACCAATAGTACATTAGTGTGCAAGTCTTTCTGTATCCTTCCAACATTGACAACATTGCGATCTACTTCTCCCTATGTTGACATCTTCCCAGAACCCTCATCTTGGGGAAAGACTAGAGATTACACATCTATGATTTCATTTAGATATCTCTTTCTAATATTTCCTTCCCTCTCCCTTTTACTTTTCAGTTCCCTTTCTATGGGATTATTTTTCCTCATTAGAATGCAAGGTTGTTGAGGGTAGGAAAAAAATCTTACTTTTTCCTTGTTTTTTTTTTAAATTTCTAACCCCTCACACAGTGCCCAGAGTATAGTAAAAGCTTAATTAATGCTTATTAATCAACTGACTGACTTTTGTCATCTTTGCTAATTTGATGAGGGTAAAATTAAATTTCAGAGATGTTTTGATTTGCATCTCTCTTAAGGAACAGTCTTTCACGTAGTTGTTAATCGTTTGCAATTCTTTTGAGAACCATTTGCACTGCTTAATTTAAACTAAGAAAATTTGAGTCTTGATGGAGTTTTAGTTCTGTGATGATAACAATTTCACACAACAGAAGAGTGTGGCACAAATAGCCTATAACGTATATGTTCAGCAGTAATGAAGACTTGTATAAACATTTGTTTTTACATATCTAACATTTGCTAAACGTTTTCTTCATCCTTTGAAACAACAGTTATGACCATTTATTTCTCTTTTTTTCTTTTATATGTCAAATGTAAACCTCATCCTCTTAATCACAGGTGTACATAGTGCCCATGGAAGACTAGTTACAATATTTTCAAACCCACAGAAGAAAAGGCTTGCAGGGCTCTTTTCAGGTTGTTTTCTTCCTTTGGTTTCCACCTGTCACCTAGCTCTCACCTGTGGCTCCAAGAAGCTGTGACATGCAGCAGCCACACTCTGGTCAAACTTTCTCAGCAGTTGGACTAAACCAGAATGAAGGTAGCTGACACATCTTTAACCCATTGATGATTTATGGAGGTGTCTACCACAGGCATATGAAGATCTCCCCAATGGAAATAAGCTATTGGCACCACACTCTTCTGTTGTGTGAAATTATTACCATCACAGAACTAAAACTCCATCAAGACTCAAATTTTCTTAGCTTAAATTAAGCACTGCAGTAGATGAGTACAATTTGCTCCCAAAGCCTTATAAGCAGTAGAAGGAGGCACTGAAGAATGCTTAGAACTTGGTTAGACATTGAAGAAGCCAAGGTCATCCACAGCATCCTGAGCTATCACCAGTAATCTTAATTTTTTTGTCTTGCACTGGACTCTAGAAGAGCAAGTGAGGCTGATGACTTTGGGCAGCTTAGGCTCATTTAAATCCAATTTATTCATGAGTTGAAAGACATCACCAGAGATGTCATTTTGTTCCTTTTCAAGTACAAAGGACAACAACCAATCCCAGGTAATACCTCTAGTCATCTCAAGAAATTGCAAATACCCAAATGAGGTTCGAACATTGTCCTCTCAATCAATTATTCCAGTAATGATGTTAGTAGAGTCTGTTCTTACCATTCTGTGATTCTTTCATCTTTAGCATTCCTTTTTCTCTGTGGGAATAAAACTACCTATTAATGTTTGATTGATTGATTGATTGATTGATTTTTTACTTTTTAAACATTATTTTATTTGGCTATTTACAAACATTATTCATTGGAAACAATGATCATTATCTTTTCCTCCCCCTGCCCCCCTCCCACCACTTCTCCCATAGCCGGTGCACAATTCCACTGGGTTTCACATGTGTTTTTGGTTCGAACCCATTTCCATGTTGTTGGTATTTGCACTAGAGTGTTCATTTAGAGTCTCTCCTCAGTCATTTCCTCTCAGCCCCTGTAGTCAAGCAGTTGCTTTTCTGCTGTGTTTTTACTCCCACAGTTTATCCTCTGCTTGTGGATAGTGTTTTTTAGATCCCTGCAGATTGTTCAGAGACATTGCATTGTCCCTAGTGGAGGAGTCCATCACCTTCAATTGTACCACAGTGTATCAGTCTCTGTGTACAATTTTTTCCTGGTTCTGCTCCTTTCGCTCTGCATCACTTCCTGGAGGTCGTTCCAGTCTCTGTGGAATTCCTCCACTTTATTATTTCTTTTAGCACAATAGTATTCCATCACCAACAGATACCACAATTTGTTCAGCCATTCCCCAATTGAAGAACATCCCTCATTTTCCAATTTTTTTGCCACCACAAAGAGTGCAGCTATGAATATTCTTGTACAAGTCTTTTTCCTTATTATCTCTTTGGGGTACAAACCCAGCAGTGCTATGGCTGGATCAATGGGCAGACAGTCTTTTATCACCCTTTGGGCATAGTTCCAAATTGCCCTCCAGAATGGTTGGATCAATTCACAACTCCACCAGCAATGAATTAATGTCCCTGCTTTGCCACATCCCCTCCAGCATTCATTACTTTCCTCTGCTGTCATGTTAGCCAATCTGCTAGGTGTGAGGTGATACCTCAGATTTGTTTTGATTTGCATCTCTCTGATTATAAGAGATGTAGAGCACTTTTTCATGTGCTTATTAATAGTTTTGATTTCTTTATCTAAGAACTGCCTATCCATGTCCCTTGCCCATTTATCAATTGGAGAATGGCTTGATTTTTTTGTACAATTGATTTAGCTCTTTATAAATTTGAGTAATTAAACCTTTGTCACAGGTTTTTATGAAGATTGCTTCCCAATTTGTTGCTTTCCTTCTGATTTTAGTTACATTGGTTTTGTTTGTACAAAAGCTTTTTAATTTGATGTAGTTGAAATTATTTATTTTACATTTTGTGACTCTTTCTATGTCTAATGTCTGATTTATGTTTATACTCTAGGTATCTTTATTTTCTTTTACTCTTTTCTGTCTTGTCCCACACCGTGCTGAGGAAGACTCTTTAGACAAAAACTCAGTTAGATAGGGATATGATTTAATCACTCAGGAGTGTTATTCCAGCATTGAGAAGGTAGGCAATTTTGAAGTAATTAGCCTAGGTCAAACTCAAAGGATAAATAAAGGATAGGGATTAGTGAAAGTTGCCAATCCCTTCAACCTCAGTCTAGCAGTACCTGGCTAGCAACTGTGTTAGAGTTATAAGTAGGTAGGGGGTGAGAAAAGGGGGGAAATAGGTTTATAGATCTCTTACCAGAGGAGAGTTCCATGCTTAAGAGTAGGCAAATGTGTTAAGTAATGGGAGGGAGATGGGCTAAGATATGTGCCTGTGAGCAGGGATACCTCTGAAAACTAGTTAAAAAAAAAAAAAAACCCTTACCTTCCTTCTTAGGATCAATACTATATATTGGTTCTAAGGCAGAAAAGCTATAAGGGCTGCATAAGGGGGTTAAGTAAGTTGACCAGGGTCACACAGCTAGGAAATATCTGAGACCAGATTTGAACCCTGGACCTCCCATCTCTAGGTCTGCTGAAAACATTTTGAAATTTCTAATGTGCTTTGTCCATCAAGAATTGCTCAAGGAAAAAATGAAAAAAATGTTCTAAATCTCTTGTAATCAGAGGACTGCAAAACAAAACAACTCTGAGGTAACTCGGAAGGAAGGAAGGAAGGAAGGAAGGAAGGAAGGAAGGAAGGAAGGAAGGAAGGAAGGAAGGAAGGAAGGAAGGAAGGAAGGAAGGAAGGAAGGAAGGAAGGAAGGAAGGATTAAAAAGAAGAAACTGTCAAATCATACCCAGAAGTTGTGATTCTCAGAACTTATGTTGGAGCTTGAACCCAGGCATAAGACCTGTGGCAGTAAAGTTAAATAGTTCAGAAGAACACTTCTCTGCTTTCTGTTTTTCTCACCATACTTTAAGAAAGAGCTGCTGAGAAAATTGTGCTCACTCTTTGTCAGCTGAGTGTGTATGACTTATGGGAACACTGAGACTGACTCCTATTACAGTTTCTGGATTTTATTATCAAGAAAGGAAAAGCCACTTTTTCATGGCAGAGACTTTATTTCACTTGCAAAGATTAAACTTATTGGAGCCAAGTATCACTCATCATCTGCTTTCTCAGGCAGAAGAATTATGAGAAAGGGGTTTGTTGATTCATCTCTATTCTTGAAAATTCAGTGCTGTTTCTGACTTCTCAGTATGAAATGTATAAATTCAGAAATGTATTCAAATTGTCTTTCTTCTTCCTGGCAGTATATGAATTCAGACCCTCAAAGGATTTTGGTAAGTTGTTCTGTAAACCTAAACAGTTAAGCAAAAACGAGCGGCAAATGTCACAGGTCTTCTGAATTAGGGGGAAAGAGAGAAAAGAGCATTTTATAAAAGCAAAACTTTTTCTTACAAACATGAATTAATGCAAATATTTTTTTCTGAGACAAAGTAAAGAAAAAACCACTTCGAGATATATTGAAGACTCTAGTCTCTTAGCCCTATAAGTGTTGGATTTTAGAACTGAAAGGAACTCCATAGATGATCTAATGCAATTCTCTTATTTTACACATAAGGAAATTGAGACCCAGAGAGATCAAATGACTTGCTCAGGGACTCAAAGCTCGTAAAGAGCAGAGTTGGGATTAGAACTCATGTTTTTAAATTCCAAATCAAGAATTTTCTAGTCAATTCATCACATTCTATATTTAATGCATATTGTTTTGTTTTGTTCGTTTTTAAAGAACAATAGTAATCATCTTTGTTTTATTTAATTGAAGCATAATTTAAATGTTTTAGAGGGGCTGATGAAAAACAAACTCTTAAACATGAGAAGAAGATTACAGCTTTGTGATATTGCTCTGGGGCAAATCATTTATCAAAGAGGAAGGACTGAGAAAGGGAGTAATAGGGGAATAAAAAGAAAAAAAGTGTAAAATTACCAAAGATAATAAAAGGAAAAAACTCAATTAAAAACTAAGAGCATAAGTAGATAAATCAACAGAAAATTTAATACGACAGAAAGGAAGATGGCCACCAAGGTATCCAAATTAAATAAAGATTGCAAAACAAAAGGAATTAAACCAATATTTGATGAGACAGAAGACTGTCAATTTCAAAGAAAACACAGAACCCTGCTAGAATTTTCCTGAATGCTTTAAGAGAGAAACAAGGATCTTAAAAAATAAAGTTAAAAATGAACAAATGGCAGACTTATAGCATGCACAGAAAAAATAAGTAGCAGACAGAAAAGACTGAATTCAAAGTGACCAATCCTTCTAAAGAAAAGAAAAAGAAAACAACTAGTTAGTAATGCAAATATATTAATTAAAATACACTATAAAAGAAGAAAAGAAAAATATTATTGTAGCTTCTATATACAAGCAAAACATCTTGATCTCAAAAACAATGCATAGATACAACTTAATGGTCATAGACCATACAAAGAAACATGACAAGGCAAGAATCTGGAAGTCCATAATGTAAAAAATAGTAAAAGAATAAAAGAAATAATAAAAGAAAACTACCCAGAACATTTGAGTATATTCAGGGAAATCCCCATGTTGCAGACTCCAAGACACATAGTGGTTAAATTGAACAATTCCAGGGATAAATAACACATTCTGTAACTGACCAGGTGAAAAACTTTTAATTATAAAGAAAAATAAATTTAAATAGCACAACATTATTGTTCATTGATTATAAACCACAGAATGGAATAGATTAATGTATTTCAAAAAGGAAAGGAGCTCAAATGCAACCTAAATGTTCAGATTCGACCCGGCAAACCTGGACCTGATAATCAATGAAAAAAAAAGAGGCATTTGAGGTATTTTTACTATAACATAGTTTCCTGGTTTATATTTTCTCCCCATTTTCTCCTGGTCACCCTACTACTTTTTAACCCATAGGGTTCTCCAGGAACCTAAGAGGCCTGGGATTTCTCTTTTCTCTATCATCAAATCAAACTCCTAATGGCTGTTTGCTCTATTTTAGGGGCTCAATGACTAGCACCTCAGCTCTATTTATTTAACAGCTTTAATGAAAGGATATTTAGCTGAGAGACATAGTAAAAAAATACACAAACTTTCCTCCTAACATCTTTGGGGCATAATCGCCCCTTTCCCCTATACCACCCTGGTATCTGGGGACTAAAGGAAGGGTGGAAATTAGGTTTATAATTTATCTCAGTTCCTACACAGTATTAGGGATATATGGGATGTACAGGGAGGACTAACACCTCTGGCGTCTTGCTCATCCACCTGTCACCCAACTCTCACCTGTGCCTTCAAGAAACTGTAGCATGCACAGTGGCCATAACCTCCTAAAAACATCTCAGCAGATAGGCTAAACCAGGTTGAGAGTAACTAAAGTACAGTCCTCAAATATGTCAGTGAGTTAGGGGAATTTCTACCCCATGCACAAGAAGGCATCCTGCTTTGGAATGGGTGGATGAGAACAGATTATTTCCAAAGTCATGAAGGTGGCTGAAGCAGGTGCTATGAAGTGCATAGAGCTTCATGAGGCTGAAGACTTTGTACAACTCTGCCTCATTTAAATCTAACTCATGCAGAAGCCACTTGATGCCATTGATTCTCTTTGAAAATGAAAGATGAAGAAAAACAATGCAGTATTAGTCCCAACAAGTTCAAGTCTAAAGCCATCAGGACCAGCATCTTCTAGATTGGCTGCAATATTTGATCTGAATTCCTGGACTCACAGAGATCCTTATGGCTTTGTATTCTCAAGGCAGATAATAGAATCTGATCCTTGTCCATAAAGCAGGAAAGGATGATTGAAAAGACCATTTTCTCCAGGTTTCATGGCTTATGCAAGAAGAAGAAAGTTCGAGCAGAGGTGGAGTCAAGATGGTGGCAAAAAGACACCAGCAAGTGATCGTGAGGGTTATTCACTATGACCAGGTAGGATTCATACCAGGAAGGAATGCAGGGATGGTTCAATATTAGGAAAACCATCCACATAATTGACCATATTAACAAGCAAACTGACAAAAATCACATGATTATCTCAATAGATGCAGAAAAAGCCTTTGATAAAATACAACATCCATACCTATTGAAAACACTAGAAAGTATAGGAATAGAAGGGCCTTTCCTAAAAATAATAAACAGTATTTATCTAAAACTATCAGCAAACATCATCTGCAATGGGGATAAACTAGAAGCCTTCCCAATAAGATCAGGAGTGAAACAAGGATGCCCATTATCACCTCTATCATTTAACATTGTACTAGAAACACTAGCTGTATCAATTAGAGAAGAAAAAGAAATTGAAAGTATTTAAATTGGCAATGAAGTGACCAAGCTATCACTCGTTGTGGATGATATGATGGTTTACTTAAAGAATCCTAGAGAATCAACCAAAAAGCTAGTCAAAATAATCAACAACTTTAGCAAAGTTGCAGGATACAAAATAAACCCACAAAAGTCATCAGTATATCTATATATCTCCAACTCATCTCAGCAGCAAGAATTAGAAAGAGAAATTCTATTTAAAATCACCCTAGACAATATAAAATACTTAGGAATCTATCTCCCGAGACAAACACAGGAACTATATGAACAAAACTACAAAGCACTCTCCACACAATTAAAACTAGATCTAAACAATTGGAAAAACATTGATTGTCCATGGGTTGGATGAGCTAACATAATAAAAATGATAATCCTACCCAAATTAATTTATCTATTTAGTGTCATACCCATTGAACTAACAAAAATCTTTTTTTACTGAATTAGAAAAAAAACATAACAAAGTTCATTTGGAAGAACAAAAGATCAAGGATATCCAGGGAAATCATGGAAAAACATGTGAAGGAAGGAGGACTTGCAGTCCAAGATCTCAAACTATACTATAAATCAAATCAATTTGGTACTGGCTAAGAGACAGAAAGGAGGATCAGTGGAATAGAATAGGGGTAAATGACCTCAGCCAGACAGTCTATGATAAGCTCAAAGATCCCAGCTTTTGAGTCAAAACCCACTATTTGATAAAATCTGCTGGGAAAATTGGGGGACAGTATGGGAGAGATTAGGTGTGGATCAACATCTCACACACTACACCAAAATAAACTCAGAATGGGTGAATGACCTGAATATAAAGAAGGAAACTATAAGAAAATTAGGTGAACACAGAATAGTATTCATCTCAGATCTTTGGGAAAGGAAAGACTTTAAAATCAAGCAAGATCTAGAAAAAAAATCACAAAATGTAAAGTCAATAATTTTGATTACATCAAATTGAAAAGTTTTTGTACAAGCAAAACTAATGCATCCAAAATTAGAAGGGAAGGAACAAATTGGGAAATAATCTTCATAACAAAAACCTCCGACAAAGGTCTAATTACTCAAATTTATAAAGAACTAAACTAATTGAACAAAAAATCAAGCCATTCTCCAATTGATAAATGGGCAAGGGACATGGATAGGCAGTTCTCAGATAAAGAAATCAAAACTATTATTAAACACATGAAAAAGTGTTTTAAATCTCTTATCATCAGAGAAATGCAAATCAAAACAACTCTGAGGTATCACCTCAAACCTTGCAGATTGGCTAACATGACAGCAAAGTAGGGATATTAGTGCATTGCTGGTGGAGTTGAGAATTGATCCAACCCTTCTGGAGGGCAATTTGGAACTATACCCAAAGGGCGCTAAGAGACTGTCTGCCCTTTGATCCAGCCATAGCACACTACTGGGTTTGTACCCCAAAGAGATAATAAGGAAAAAGACCTGTACAAAAATATTCATAGCTGCGCTCTTTGTGGTGGCAAAAAAAGTGGAAAATGAGGGGATGCCCTTCAATTGGGGAATGGCTGAACCAATTGTGGTATATGTCTTTGATGCAATACTATTGTGCTCAAAGTAATAATAAAATGGAGGAATTCTATGGGAACTGCAACAACCTCCAGGACTTGATACAGAGTGAGAGGAACAGAACTAGGAGAACATTATACACAGAGACTGATACACTGTGGTACAATCGAATGTAGTGGAGTTCTCCATTAGTGGCAATGCAGTGATCTTGAACAACTTGGAGGAATCTACGAGAAAAACCACTATCCACATTTAGAGGAAAACCTGTGGGAGTAGAAACACAGAAGAAAAACAGCTGCTTGAATTCATGGGTCAAGGGAAAATTGCTGGGGATGTACTCTAAATGATCATCCTAGTGCAAATATCAACAACATGGAAATAGGTTCTGATCAAGGACACAAGTATTAACCAATGAAATTGCATGTCGGCTGCTGGAAGTGTGGGTAGAGGGGAGTTAGGGAAATAATGTGATTATTGTAACCAAGGAATAATGTTCTAAATTGGCTAAATAAATTAATTCAAATAAAAGAAAAGAAAAAAAAGAAAAAAAGAAGAAAGTTCCCAGGGTCACTCTCTTAGCATATGGTATGAGTAAAGGAGTCATCTGTGCTCACACTGTATCCCATCAAAAACCATCACTAATATTAAGTCAGGCAGAACTTTAAGATGCTGACAGGTCTAGTCCCTGGAAAGAGGTTGCTCTTAAAACTATGTGGTAGAAAAATATAGAATATGTACAAAGTCCATCCTCATAATGAAAGCTCTCCACCTCCAGAAAAAGAATTGATAGAACCTGAATGAAGATCTAAGCATACTATTTTTTACTGACTTTTTTTGGTTGTTTTATATGACTTCTTCCACAAGATGACTGATATGGATATATGTTTTGCATGATCACACATGTATAATCTAGATCAAATTGCTTATTGTCTCAGGTAGGGAGAAGGGAATGAAAGAGGGAGAGAATTTACAATTCAACATTTTAGAAAATTAATGTTAAAATGGTTTTTCCATGTAATTGGGAAAAATCCAATATTATACATATGTGTGTGTGTGTGTGTGTGTATATATATATATATATATATGTATATATATATATATATATATATATATATATATATATATATATATATATATATATAAATGTACAAAGTTCTGTAGTAGGTCTCCAGTATCTTCCATGTGAATAATGCTACCATCTGAGCTGATGGTTGACTTCCATTACACTACAATAAAGATAAAAAATGTGAGCCTGAAAACAACATAAACACAGGAAAGGTAAATAAATATAGTTACCATGGAAAGGACAAGTAACAAAATAAATGAGTTCAGCTCTATAGACTACTAAAAAAGTGAAAAACTTAGAGAAAGAAAATCATGGGATTTTTAAAAAAGGAAACAGCAGAGAAACCATTAAAAGGTTTTTTTTTGTCTTTTCTGAAAGCACATAACGCAATAAAGATAAAAGCTGACTTTAAAGAAATAGGAAAGATGACAGTGGAAAAACAGGTCTGAAACACCATAGACTAAACCTTGTTATGCCTCTTTAAAGGTTAATCAATGCATTTTATGAAACAAATCTATATGGGAGGGTATAGAAATGGGGAGAGGGGTGGTAGAAGTTGGAATGGAATATCTAGGATACCCTAATTAAGTTTGTAATAAACAAAGAAGGGAACATAACTCCTCTAGTCTCTTAGGAAGAAGAGAGGATGCAGGAGAAGGGGTAAGGTGAATGTAGGTATTAAAATAGGTGGAGAGAAAAGGAGAAGTCTCAACCTTATGCCATAGTATCTACATTCTTAAAGGAAAAATTAATTGAACTACAAGGCAACATGGAGAGTAAAACAAAAGTAGTAGGAGATTTTAATGTCTCTCTCTCTGAAATGGACAAATCTAAATAGAAGTCAAAAGGAAAAATATAGAATTTAATAAATTTTTAGAACAAAAAGAACTAAAAACTTACAGAATCTTCTAAATGAGACTGCTAAGGAATATACATATTTCTCAGTTCCACAGAACTTTTACAAAAATTTATCATGTGTTAGGGCACAAAGATATTGCATATAAATGGGAAAAGGTAAGAAATTATTAATAAATCTTTTGTACAGTACAACAAAAATCAAATTTTAAAAATTAATTTACAATCAATTTAGGAAGTACAAACAAAAAACATAGTCCAAATCGAAAACTTAAAAATGAAATCCTAAACAAGGTGTGGGTAAGTTAAAAAATGATAGAAAAAATTATATTAAACACAAGAATATTTGTGAAACAACATACCAAAGTTTCTAAGATACAGCAAAAACAATCCTCAGATTAAAGTTATATCCCTAAAACTATAGATAAACAAATTAGAAAAGGAGGCCCAATAAACTAAATATACATTTTAAAATTAGAAAGCCAACAAGTAAAAAATTAAAATCATTATAAAAAGAAAAGCATAGAAATAAGACAAAAATAGATAAATTGGAAGAAAAAAGACTATATAAGTGACACAAAAATAAAATCTGGTTCTTTGAGATAAAAAAAAAAACTATAAACTGTTGGTCAACCTAAATAAGAAGAAAATGGCAGAAAATCAAATCAATAAAATAGTAAATAAACAAGGTGAAATAACAACAAAACTAGAAGATATTAAAAGACCTTACTAGTTATAGTTACAGAACTAAAAAGTGAAAAGAAATAAAGGAATAACTTACAAAACGTAAATTATACAAACTAAAAGAAGATCAAGTGGATAATTTTACTATTAAATAATCTAATCACAGAAGAAGAAAAATTTTTAAATCAGATAATCTAATCTAAGAAAAGGAAAAATGATTAGATGAACAATAAGGAAAGAACTTACCTCAGAAATAATTGCTGTTAGATTATTCATTGTCATTAAGCTGGGATTTATAATAGGCATGCAGAGATAATTCAATATTAAGAAAAAATTAATAAAATTGTGTTACAACAAAAAATTTGAATCCAGATTATTATCTTAATAGATTTATTAAATGTTCTTGATAAAGTATAATACTCATTTATGCTAAAAATCCTACAAAGTATAAATATTTTAATATTATAGAAATTTCTACTTAAAACCCCACATAAGCATCAAATGTAATGAATATACACAGGAAATTTGCCCATTGGCACAAGGATGCCTATTATTCCCCCTATTACTTAAAACAATTTTAAAAAATGCTAACAAAAGCAAAAGGACAAAAGAAAGAAATGAAAGATACAAAGATATGCAAAGAGTAGATTAAGCTCTCCTTATTTGCTGATGACTTCTGACTTACTAAAGTCCTAAGGAACCAATGAAGATTCTTAAAATTGAGATATTTAATATCTTCAGTAAGGTTGCAGGCAACAAAATAAACCCATAGAAATCAATAATAATAAAATAAAGAGACAATATTAGAAAGTAAAATCCCATTCTAAATAACTGTAGAATACACAAACAATTTGGCAATCAATTTATCAAAGCACACAAAATATTTTATAGGTAAAATTATGAAGTTCTTTTTAGCTAGTTGAATAGTCAATACTCATTTCTGGACTGGGATAATTTATAGTTTTAATGCCATATCAACCCATCAAATGAATATTCTGGTGAATTCAATGAAATGATAACACAACATAAATAAAGTAAAAGATCTAGAATATTGATAGAAATAATAAAAAAGAAGAAAGGAATGAAGTGGGGAATAGTACTTCCAGACCTCAAACTATATCATAAAGGTCTGGAAGTACTAAATAGAAGTCAAAAGGAAAAATATAGAATTTAATAAATTTTTAGAACAAAAAGAACTAAAAAACTTACAGAGTCTTCTAAATGAGACTGCTAAGGAATATACATATTTCTCAGGCAGAATTAGAAAAAAATGGAACTCACTGGCCCATTACATAAACTATATAGGGAAAAAACCTACTTATTTGATACGATCTGCTAGGAAAACTGGAAAAGAGTCTGGTAGAAATTTGATTTAGACCAATACCTATAATATTCCACAATAAATTTTAAATGAATTTGAAAAATAAAGATCTATCTCAAAACAGTTTGAAGACATGATTAAATAATTTAAAATGAAGAATTGCAAACTATTAACAGTCAGTGCTTAAAATCACTACTCATGATAGAAATATAAATCAAAACAACCTTTAAGGTTTCATCTCACATTCAGCAAGCTGGCAAAAAAAAAAAAAACCCAAAATATGGTAATAGTCAATGTTAGAATATTTATGGAAAAACAGACATACTTATGCTAAATGAATTCAGATTCTTTTAGTTACATTGTTTAGTCAGTGTAGCTATGAATCAGTACAATCATTTTGGAAAGCAATTTGGAATTAGGCAAATAAAATAACTAAAATCTCTATATCCTTTGACCAAGAGATTATTCTACTAGGCATATACCCCAGTGAGGTCATGGATAAGAAAGAAAGCACCAACATATATGACAATATTTGTGGAAGCATTTTTTTTAATAAGTAGGAATTGTAAGCAAAGAAGATGCCCACGGTTTGGGATATGACTAAATAAAACTCCATGCATAAATATAATGGAATAGTATTGTTGTTGTTTAGCTGTTTTAGTCATGTCCAATTCTTTGTGGCCCCATTTGAAGTTTTCTTGGCAAAGATACTGGAGTGGTTTGTCATTTCCTTCTCCAGCTCATTTTACAAAAGAAGAAACTGAGGAAAAGGGGGTTAAGTAATTTGCTCAGGGTCCCATAGCTAGTAAGTGTCTGAGGTCATATTTGAAGTCTGGTCTTCTTGATTCTAGGTCTGGTAATTACTGCCCAATGTACTTTACTATAAGAAATGACAAATTTGACAAATTCAGAGAAACATGGAAAGATGTAAGAATTGACAGAGAAAAAAAAAGCAGAATCAAGAAAACAATATATACAATGATGGCAATTGAATTGGAAAGAAAGCAACTATAAAGCAATCCAATGTGAATTTTTTAGAACTACCAAAAAAAAAGTCCCAAAGAGAAGCATTAGAAGATAGCCCTGTCTCACTCCTTTGTAGAAATGGGTGCTGACAGCTGTGTGACCCTGGGCAAGTCACTTGACCCCCATTGCCTAGCCCTTACCACTCTTCTGCCTTGGAGTCAATGCACAGTATTGACTCCAAGACAGAAGGTAAGGGTTTAAAAAAAAAAAAGAAATGGGTGCTGACAGATGTGAAACATGGATTATATTTTCATAATGTGTTGCCTGATTTGCTAATTTTTTTCTTCTTCCTTTTTCCCTCTTTGAATAATTTTCTTTGTTATATAAGATGGCTCCCTGGGAAAGGGAAGGGTGATGTAAAATAAAAGCTAGCTTTATCATTTTATTTCAAAACAAAACAGCATCTAAATCGGTGTGTGAGTTCTTTTCCACATCAGTATAAATGTTTTCAGACAACTTCTGTTTTTCCTCCTCATTAGAATTTTTTATCCTTTTTTTCTTCAAAATTTCATTCTTGATTATTTCCCATCTTCCCTGGGCTGATTCCCCTTTTAGAATAATAGTCCTTGGGATTCCTATAGAATCTGGTTTGAAGTCATTCCTCTAAAGAATCAGTCTGTAACAAATTCTTCATTATACCTATTTTCTTCCTTTCTTGATGGTTTTGACCCTTCATTTGAGATGCCTGACTGTGTCCTGGGTGATTGAGCTTGATAGCGGCCAGACCACAAATAAATGGGGTGCTGCTGTATCATGTTTTCATCTGTCTGTAAATGGATTTATCCTTAACTTCAATTTATTCTGTATTATGGCTTCCATATTAGCCAATTTACTTTCCTTTGGACAGGGTCTACCTCTGTTCTAAGTATGAATTAAAGATCAACTCTTCTTGGCATGATACCTGAAGAGAAGGTACAATCTGCCATCCTGACTGCAAAGGAGCGAAATGCTTGGCTGCTCCTGAACAGTAAATAATGAAAAGAAGATTATCAATTATGTGGCTAATTCGATTCATATAAATAGCTAACAGGGACACTTCTAGTCAATGTTTTTCTGAGCTGTGTGGACATAGGCTCTGAAAGAGACACAAAAAAGTGTTTTGTTTTTGTACACTTGAGCCAAACCAAGTGAATGAGCATATCTCCACAGGACCACATTCCAGGATTGTACAGGAAATGAGGACTAATGAAATTCAGACAGAAAACTACAGAAATGTGGCTTATAGCTTCATAAATAATTGCATCTCGAATAAGGAGGAGGAAGGAGATTGCTTTTGGTTATCAAAGGAATGTCCTTCTCTATAATCCCTTAAGATAATGTAAAACGATTGAAGAGCTTTTCCCAGTGGTGCCTTTCATTTCAACAGGGGAGAAAAAGATTCTACTCTTCAGATAAAAACTTTTTTTTTCTGCCCCAATTTGTCCCTTGATTCAATTATTTTCTTTTCTCCAGGATCCTTACTGGGACCTCTGGCTGGGCAAGTTATGAGTAAATAAACCCTTCAGCGACTGTGCTATGATGCTGGATAGGCCAACAGATGAACAAAATCTTTCTCCTTAAAAAAAAAAAAGTCCATTGGATTTGAAAGGCTAGAATCCTTCCAAGTCAACCAAGGCTTTATCAGGCAGATGACAATCTGCTTTGTCCAGCCTCTTTTAATAAATGCTGACAAGTCAGATTACTGAGGACTTTGAAACAAGGTCATAATTTATATGGAACGCTTGCCTGACTATAGTTAAATCAAGTGAAGTTCTTTTATTCCCTCAAAATGGCATCCATGGCCAGTTTTGGACATCTGCCACTGATTCTCTAACAGGAAACCCCACTCTTCCCTTGCCTATTCATATCCTTGGTGTTTTTTGTTTTTTCGTTGTTTTTTTTTTTAATTACAGGATACTCTTCCATTCTCTGCTCCTCTTTTTGATCGAAAAATATATGAGGCTAAAACAAGTCATCAAGGGAAAATTTCAGTAGAAGAGGGTAGGACTGGGGTTTAATTCTATTGGTCATGTGTGATATTCAGAATACACCGCCATTTGTATTGAAACATACACTTTAGCTTCTTACTTGTGAACGTCGGCAACCAGGGGCTTCTGGTTAATTTCCATTTGCACCATTTTTCCTCCCAACATCATCCATCACTAATGACTGTGTCAAAGATGATTATTGGAAATTGAAAAGGAAGAGCTGCTCATTCACAACAAACCTTTAGAAAGAGAAATAAATCTTCTCTCTAGTGCCTCTCTTCTGAATGTGTGACTTGGGACACTTGGAGTCCAAGACCCTTGGAATTCAAGTGAGGTGGAGGAGAGAATTTCTACCCTTCTTCCCCCCAGCAGCTATTATATATGGTGACTAGAGCATATGCTAGCCTAGGTGAGCCTGAGAGTGGATCTCAAAACCGTGTCTCCTGCTTTTAATTTTTGGCTCTTTCCATAGTATAGGTGAGTGATCCCGAGAGAGAATCTTTGTGTTAGGTGGCTCAGGAGTTTCTGAGTTCCTGACAGTCTTGGTCAGTGTCAACTGTCCTGTGGGGAGTAATTCCTTCAGATATTAAAATTTTTCTTGGAGAAGAGGACTTGTTCAGTTGTTTCATTCATGTCCAACTCTTCCTGACCCATTTTGGGGTATTTAGCAAAGATACAAGAGTTGTTTGCCATTTTCTCCTCCAACTCATTTTATAGATGAGAAAACTGAGGTAAACTGTTAAATGACTTGGCCAGGGTCACATGGATGGTAAGAGAAGGAAGTCAAATTTGAACTCATGTCTTCCTGATTCCAGACCCAACAATATCCACCATGCCACCCAGCTGTCCCAGAGAAGAGGACAACTACTGACAAAAAGAGTGAGCAGTAACACCTGGCTTCTCAGAAGACAACGTGAGTTGCTTGGACAGTACAAAACCAGAGTGAAGGTAAATTGAATGTTCAGCAGTTCCATAAACTGTTTCATGGTTTAATGTTTTAAATATCAGTCTTTAGGCATAATTTCAGATTGTTTTCCAGAATGGTTGGATCAGTGTATATCTTTTGACCTATCAATACCACCATTTGGTTTATTTCTTAAGGCAAACGGGGAAAAAGAAAAAGAACCAATATATTCTAAAATACTTACAGCAGCTCTCTTTGTGATAGCAAATAACTGGAAATTAAAGGGATGCCCATCAGTTGTGGAATGGCTAGAGAAGCTGTGGCATATGATTATGATGGCATGCTATTGCACCACAAGAAATGATGAGCAGATTAATATTTTTTTAAAAATCATGGAAAGACTTGCATGAAATTATGAACAGTGAAATGAACAGAACAAAGAGGACTTCATATAGCCACAGAAATTTGAGTTGAAGAATGACTTGTGCATGTCTACCTCCAGAGAAATAATTGATAAACAGAAATAAGTGAAACATAATTGATATTTACACATATCTTTTTATCAAATGATACCTTCTCTAGTACGGTGAAGGCAGGAAGGGATGGAGTTACCTGGGAATTTTAATAGAACAAATATTAATTAATTAATTTTTAAAAACCAACCTTTTAGAAGTTTGATAGTAGCCACCTCCACTCCCCCTCTCCCATACAACTACATAATAGGGGTTAGAGTTATGATGTCCTGTTTTAAGTATTTGTCACCTCAAATTTAAGTCTTTTTGTTTTAAGTCTTTCTTCAGTAATAAGAGATATAGCTATCCCATACTTTGTTTTATACACTAATTGCCTTCTATAAGGGACCATGTTAATCCCTTTTAGGGGAGACATTAAATCTGTGCCAAATTTTAGATTTAGTAAATTATTTTTCCTGGGACTCTAAGATGGAGGAATAATAAGTAAGAGAGTATGAAAAGGAGCTGACTCTCCTCATTGATTCTAAATTCTCTAAGAATTTGACATATTCTATGAGTCCAGAGTGGGTCACTTAGTAGAAGAAGACACTCCACCACCCCACTGGGGCATTGAAGGTTTAAGAATAAAAGAAGTTTTATCTTTTACTTTACCCTGCTTCATTCCCCTGCTGAAGTCTTCTAAGCAAACCCAGTAACCAAAGACCAAAAAGGAGGATCTCTGCTATTTTGATGAAGCATATGAATAAACTGCTTCTTATGTAAGGCTCCTTAAAAGAAAAAGAAATAAACAAATGAGCAATCTTCTGTCTGTCACTTCTAATTTAGGTGAAGCTGGTAGTCAAGGACAGTCTTATATGCCTGAGCATAGAAAGATCCTTGTGCCCACAAGAAACTCAATTTGCAGATTGTAAACAAAGCCTCTGTTTGCCTGATGTCCTGATGACTGCTATTCAGGTATTCCTCTTGGTTCCAATTCATATTTTTGATTTGGACTCTGTCTCAAACCTTTTGCCCTTCAACTTACCACCTGGTTATCTGCAGTAACTGAGTTTTGCCTCTATATGACAAACCCAATATTTTTGACTCTGAGTGTATGTGGGAGAAGCTAGGTGGCACAATGGATAGAGTTCTGCGTCTGGAGGCAGAAACTCCTCTTCTTGAGTTCAAATCTCATTTCAGACACTGACTAGCCGTGTGACCCTGAGCAAGTCACTTCCCCTTGTTTGTTTCAGTTCCTCATTGATAAAAAATGAGCTGAAGAAGGAAACTTCTCCAGTATCTTTGCCAAGAAAATTCCAAATGAGGTGACAGAGTTAGACAAGACTGAAACAAATGAATAACAAACAAAAATGTGTATGTGCCCCCCCCCAAAATTCTTGAATTGGGAATCTAATGACCTTTTCTTAATGCTAATCTTCCTTGACCTTTCTAATGCATTTGACACTGTTACCTAACCTTTGCTCCTAGAAACTCCTTCCTCTCTTGGGTTTCTAGACACTATATATTCATTCTGTTCCTATCTATCAAACCACTCCTCATTCTTCTTTATTATTTCTTCATCCATATTAGAATTACTAAATGTGGATCCCTGACCCTCATTTCTTTTCTTTCTATATTTTCTGTCTTGATGATCTCAGGAATGTTAGATTTAAAATAGTTTTGGGAGCAAGGGAAATATATAACAATTATGACCGCTGAAATATGTTTTCTACTGTGTCTTGGTTTTATATAAATATAAGATGGTCGCCAGGGAATATATTCCCAATTTATGAATATGCCCAAGCCAACTGGGTTTTATAGAGAAATTTAATTTATAATACACTGATTAATCAATAGAAAAAGAGAAAGTAAGAAAGGAATAAGAATGAATAAATCAGTCAGTTGGTTTTATCACTCACCCAAGTTCTCTCTAGGTAAGGCTTCTCATGCCAACCTCAGGCTCCACCTTCAAGAGAGCCTCCTTTCAAGAAATGTTCCAGAGAATTCTCCTCCTGACTCCTCATGAGTTCTCCTTCCACAGCCTCCTTCAAGACCTCTCCAGGACCTCTCCCTCCAGGACCTCTCTCCTCTCAGACTCCTCCTTGAGCAAAACCTCTCAGAACAAAAAACTCTCCTCCCCCTGTCCTCAGACCCAGCTATCTTTAAGGAAACCATCTAAGTTCCCTCCCCTCAGTTCTCACATCTACCAATCACTGTCAATGTCTCCCCTGTGCCAATGGTGGCTCTAGTTTAACCCAGGACTGCCCAGAGGTCTGTGGCTTTGCACATGTCTGTTGAAGGTCATGTTCTCAAATAATTAAATCTTGATCTTTGCTGTAGCCCTTCCTAAATCCTGTTACTCTAAGTAGTGTGGAGATTGCATTTTCCAAGACCTGGTTCTGTCATTCCAAGTATCTCTATTGTATCAATTCTAAAATCAATCATGACTCAAAGAACTTCCTGTTCTATGTTTAAGCATAGGTCAAAATCCTTTCCATTAGCAAAAGGTTTCTGTCCTAAAGTAGTCTTAAGTAGGGAGGAGAAGGATCCTCCCATGCCAAGGGGTTTCACATTCCAATAGAGTTCTTACTATCAGTAGGAAATTTTTTCCAAGTATGAAATTTCCAAATGGTGAAATTTCCAACATTCATAAGTCTAAGAAATTTTAAGGTTTACAGGAAATCCCATGGATTCCATGATCATCTCTGTGAAAATGATCCCTATATTTATATATCCAGCATTAGGCTCTCTACTGAGCTCTCATTCTCCATCACCAAGTGCCTATTGGACATTTCAAAACAGTTGTAGGCTGATATCTCAAACTCATTGGTCCAGAACAGAACTCATCACCCTTTCCTTCAAACCTACCCCTCCTCTCAGCTTTCCTGTTATTACCATGGATGTTGCTGATTTTCCATTTACCCAGTTGTAAAACCTTATGGCCCTGTCTCCTTGGCTTCTCTGACTCCCACATCCAATAAGTTGTCAAATCTCACCACTCCTATTTCCAGACCACCCCATGTATCCGTTGCATTCCTATAACCTCTGCCCTAACTCATGCTTTCATCACCCCTCTCAAGGGAGGGCTCACTAAGCCCTTTTCAGGGCTTCTTTCCTCCTTTGGAAAGGAGGAAGGTTAAAGGTGGAAGGGAAGGTTTTTTTTTTAAGATTATATATAAAAGATTCATGAATTATGCAAGGTTCTTTATTCACCCCTAACATCTAATATTTTAAATAATTCTCAACAGGACATTAGAAGGAAGTCTATAAAAATAAAATAAAACTAAATTCTCTTTTCTTGTCTCTGGTCACCTAGAGAAATGTATGAAGAAGTAAGATATTTTCTTCACTAATAACTTGTACTTTTAACAATCCTCAGGGACAAATAAGATTTTGGGTGCAAAATAAATCTGAAAAATGAAAGGGGGAAACATCAATTAGCTAGCTCTCACCTGGGGCCCAAGGAGCCATATCCAGGTAAATTGTCTCGGCAGGCATGCTAAATGAAGCTGAGGGTCACCAATACACTTCAAACCAGTCAGTAATTAGGGAGGTGACTCCCTCTGGCACATGAAGATTTCCCTCTGTGGAAGGGATGATGAGAACAGTTAATTTCAGTGGCCACGAAGGCAATGGAAACAGATTCTGTGGAACGCTTAGACGTTGGTTAAACATCCAAGAAGCCAAAGTCATCACCAGTCATCTTGACTTTCATTTAGCCACTGGACTTTGATGACTCTGGAAGAGAGAATGAGGTAGAAGATGCTGTATTACTATACTTCACTTAAATTCAATTTACACTCAAAAGACACCACTAGTGATGCCTTTTTGGTGCTATTTGAATACAAAGGACAACAACCAACCAACCAACTAACTAATTTGTTTTCTTTGCTTCAAGCTTCTCCTCATTCAAATCCATCTTCTACACAGCTGCCAAAAGGACTTTCCTAAAGCACAGGACTGATGATATCATTTTCTTAGTTGATGAGCTCTATCAGCTCCCTTTTGCCTTGAATATCAAATAAGAAGCCTTCTGTTTGATATTTTTCCAACCTGGACTCATCCTACCCTTTCACTCTTTGATTTATTTAGATTCACTTATTCATGGCTCTATACACTAGATGCCCCATTTTCCACTTCTGCATTTGCATTTATTATTCCATGTGCCTGGTCTCCCTTCTCACCTCTACTTCTTGAAACTCCTAATTTCCTTTCAGGCTCAGCTACATTCTTCATGAAAATTTTCTGTTAGTACACTCTTCCTTCCCCAAATAGCTTGTATTTATTCGGTATATATTCTTTATATACTTCTCTACAAGCAAGTTTTCCTTAGGATGAGGACTCTTTGAGCAGGGAATCTCACTTTTGCATTTTTATTTAACACAAAATCTGGCAAATAGTAGGTGCTTACATAAAATTTGTTGCTTAATCATGGATCTACTAATTCTATTGTTTCAGTGAGACAGAAAGTATACTGTAGTGGATAGAGTTTAAATTTAGAGTCTGGAAAATTGGCTTCAAATACTAGCTGTGTGACTGTGAGTAAATGACCAAAAAAAGAGACTCTATAATGCTTATTTTCTGAGTTATAAATGGATTGTGATCTATGCTGGTGGAAGGAATTTCCACAATAACAAAATAGTATACACCTCATTTTCTTTTGTTTCATGGCCCAGGGCATTCCAGAGCTTGATAGATTCCCCACCACCCACCCCCAATTTATTAGGAAGGACAGGTTACCTCCTTGTTAGGATTCATCATTATAATTGGAGAGAATGATATGGTCTCTGTCCTTTGGTACCCAAGTTATTTTCTTGGTTTTGGTTAAAATCTTCAAGTGGTATACTCACTTTTTCAGGCCAAGGAGAATGAGAGTAACTCCTAGTAGTCAGGAGAACTCTTGTTGCAGTGAGAAAATATAAAATAGAACTGTGGCTCTGTTACTAAGGCTGAGTGATTGTAAGAAAGTCATTTCATTGGTCAAGATCTAAGATAGCTTAAATAGATAAAATATAGACAAATAGAAGGATAAATGTCATTCTCTTTTTAGGCATAGTTGAGAAAAATGATAATAATGAAAAAAGAAATATAATTTCAAAAATAAGCAATTCTATATGGTCTTCAGGATATGTCAACATACCAAACTATTCTGCAGCTACGAGCACTGTTAAGCACATCATAGGTTGATTCTGAATGCAAATATTAGCCCTGATATTGAAAAAATGAAGACAAAGTACTTTAGCATAAATGATACCAGTAATGGTTGGGGGGAAAGTCTTCAAAACCTTTCTTTTTAAAATTTTGAGATCTGCCTCGTAAAACACAAAACTATTTTTCTATTCTTTTCAAGATTTATCCCCTCCTCTTCCTCTACTCTTATCCATTTAGTTTTGAAGGACATTAAATCCTTACAATTTTACAAAGTCAACTATGATGACTAAGGAGACCACAGAAATTGAGCTTAATATTGACAATATAACCATTACTATTGCTATGTACCAAGCCTGGAACTCTTCATTATAAAAGGAATAAGGCGTATGCCACTTGTGTGAAAATTGGGCCATATAATGAGAAGATGGGAGTTATTGGAAAAGTCTTGGGAAAGTTTGGAGGCAAAAGGGAAGAAGGAGAGATCCTTAGATAGCATCATGGAAACAACAAACATCAACTTGGACAGAGTTGGGGAGAGAGCAGAAGATAGGAGGGCCTGATATGCCATGGTCCTGGGGTCATGAAGAGTGGGACACGACTGAATGATTGAATAATAAAAACTTATGTGAACTTCTGAAAGTCATTGAATTGCCTTGAACTTCAGTTTCCTGTCTTGGGAGGCTGACTAGATATCTTCTTGGAATTCTTGCTGTCAATGCTTTGATAAATCTTTCCATTGACTCTCACCTCATCGCTGAATCCACTGAAGTGTGGGTCAGAGATAGATTCATTAGTATATGTTATAGGAAATGATATAATGATATAGGAAAATATCCTGTGATAATATATTGTGAAGAACACTAGACAAAGGACCAAGGAGATCTGGTGTGAGTGCTGTTCCCAAACTTACTAATTGTATGTCGTTAACTTGAGCCTTGGTTTCCTCATTTGTAAAATGAAAATAATAATTCTTGTTCTCTCTACTTTGCAGTTGTGAGGGAAGTACTTTGCCAATTTTAAAGAATCTTATGAATATGTAACATATTCTTAATTTTATGACTTCCCAAGGATGTAGGTTTCCATGTCACATGCAATTACTATCCTTCTCCCACCATCTTTTTTGCTGGCTCATGAAGATGATTGCCTTTAAGTCTTGGCTCAATTCTAGTACCATGGTAGAGTGGAAGAAATGGTTTTGAACCTTGGAGTCAAAGAATGTGGATTCAGATCCCAGCTTGGTCACTTATTCCTTGTATGACCTTGAGCGAATCACTTACATAGGTTTTAGTTTTATTATTTGTAAAATGAGGGGATTGAACTGGAGGACCTCTACAGTCCTTTCCAGCTTTAGGTCATAGTCTTAATCTTCAAAAAGGAAGGGAATAAACATATATATATATATCTATATATCTCCTACTATGTGCATGACACCATGCTAAGCACTTTACAAATATTATCTCAGTTGATACTTATAACAACTCTGCAAGGTATTGTGATAGAGACTTGAAGAGCAGAGGTGGGATAGGAAAATGGTTTAGGTAAGGGATTTACATGAACATAGTTTCACATCACAGTATGTGCTAAATTATCCCCATTTTACAGTTGAGGAAACTGAGACAAATAGAGGTTAAGTGACTTGCTCAGAGTCATACAGCTACTAAGTGTCTCAGTCTGGATTTGAACTCAGGTCTTCTTGATTTCAGGTCCATTTTCTATCCATGACAGATAGTCCTTAAAAATATAGTTTTATCACTGAGCTGACTGAGCAATCAGTGAGACCCTGGGTGGTTGTGTGATTGTAGATAGCCCAGACCTGAGAGATCACAGTGGCATAAAACTAGCTGCCAACCTTCTCTGCTTTTTCCTAAGTTTTGCTTAGGTCCTCTTGAGCTGGGCATGGAGGAGATGTCTGGCAAAGATAGTGTAGGAATTCAGGCTATTTCCAAGATTAATCACTTGAAACACAAAGGTTTCCTTTTATAAAACAAACAATGTATAGTTTTTCCATAAAGGAGGTATTGTATTTTTCTGGCTAGAAAAAAATGTGATATAAAGGAAAGAATATTGACCAGAGGTTAGAAAATCTGGGTTCAGATCCTGCCTCTGACATTGTAACCTGTGTGACCTTGGGCACATCATTTATCTATCCTGTGCCTGGGTTTTCCTCTTTTCCTTCTTGTAAAAAAGAAGGGGTAAATGACCTCCAAGATTCCTTTCAGCTTTAGACATACCATATCCAGGAACCATTCTTGCAAAAGCATCAGTGAACAGTTAGGTCTGAGAGTCTGGAATTGATTGGGACAGGGAAAAAACTGTTAGGGAATTTAGTGACTATGCCAGACCATTTTGAATAATCCATAAAAAAGCACCTGCCCCTCCTTGGGAGGTGACTGAAAAACCCTGGTCAATAATCCCTATTGATTTTGTAGGTCGTGCCATGGGAAGAGAATCGTCTCAATTTGGCTCAAGGCGTTTCTAGCCCCATCTTCATTTTCTGCTGCAACCACCACAGCTTTGTGCCAATCATTTCTAACTCACAGATTGCTAATAACTATAATTTCTGATAATTTAATTTGAAGGAAAGAAACTTCATCCAAACCATTGTCATCATATCTCATTATTCTCAAGCACCTGGTCAAGCTGAGAAGATGGTGGCGATTACTAAGAATTTCCTAAAGGGGATAATTGAAGGAATTGACCAACCCAAATGGTCAAAGTTCTCATTGTTCAATATGTCCCTCCAAATTTGACAGCAGGGGTCAATCCTGCTAAATTATTAATGGACTGAGGTCTCAAGCCTATGTTGGTTAGTCTAGTATTCATTTGCATTATTAAATAACCAAGAATACATTCTGAATGTTTATTATTTGCACCTATTCTTTATTTTTGGCAAAAGAATTAGTTGCTTTTTTTTAAATTCTAAGAACTCTAGGATTTTATCCAATGGATTCCATTAGAATAATTGAAGTCATCGGTGCCTGTATCAAACAAGGTGTTGTGGTACAAATTAACCAATTCCATCAGCTACAACCTCAGCCCTCCAAGAATGAATTACTTGCTGAATTACTAATAGAGTGTGGTCTCAAGCCTATGTTAGTACAATCTCAATTTGCTTTAGAAGATAATCAAGAATATATTCTGAGTGTTTACTTTTTTGCATCTACTCTTCATTTTTGCCAAGAGAATTAGCTGGATTTTATTTTTTTATTCTGGGAACTCTAGGATTTTATCCAATTGAATTCCTGTTAGAATAATTGAAGTCCTGGCGCCTGTATCAAACAAGGCTACAAATCGGTGAGTAGGTTATCAATAACTCCTCCAGCTACAACCACAACTCTCACTTGACAGCAACAGAAATGAGAGAAGCATCTTCTCTAGAGACATCTGAGGTTGATTTGTTGCTGTCCAGTCCTTTCACCTGTGTCTGATTCTTCGGGACCCTACTTAGGGTTTCTTGGCAAAGATACTGAAGTGATTTGCCATTTCCTTCTCCAACTCATTCTACAGATAAGGAAACTGAGGCAAACAAAGTTGGGTGACTTGGCCAGAGCCACATAGATAGTAATAATCTGAGATTGGATTTGAACTCAGGTCTTTCTGCTTCCAAGATTGATGCTCTATCCACTAGATGACCTAGCTACCCCATCTAAAGTCAACATATCCTAATAAATCTCAATACACTCAACAAACAATAAATGAGAACATGAGAGGGTAGAATCACTTCTTCAAGAGATTACTGCGTGAACCTCTCTTCCTGACTCACTGTCAATCCTCTTTGATGGAAACTGCAGTAGGGTGTTATGGGAGTGGAAAAGAAATCCTAAAACCAGAATCCTCTGGTTGTGAATTCATTTTACTTAAAGGACCCACTAGAAGGGGCCAGAGAGTGCTGTTATTACACAAAACATATAAACAAGGTAGTGATGCTGTAAAATATTCATATTTGGTAATATTTTATTGGTTATATTTAGATATTTAGTTACTAGTCATATTAATATTAGGTTCCTACCGAGCCTCATTTCCATTTTGTTCCTTAGTTGTATATTATAGTCACTTTTTGGCTATCCCTTTAATCCTTTTTTCAGATGCTAATGCATATTCTTGGTGACTTTCATCTTCTCTTCCACACTCTTGCTTTCCAAGCCTCCTCACCCCAGCCAAGAGGGTCTCAGGATTAGATATGAAGTGGGAGTATTTCTGCACAGAACATGCAACGTATATTTAGAATATTTTCAAGTCAGAATCTTTGCTCTTAATTTTTATTCATTTCTTTGCTCTTCTTAACTCCCTCTTTTTCCCCTTGCCAGGGGTAGGGGAGCATTGCATCGTGAAGAAATGCAGAAAGAGCCCCCAGCCAAACTTGCTAAATGATGGGTCCCTGGGCTGCATTTTGGAAAGCACAATTTTTAAGCCCAATCTGATGAGGTCCTCTGGGTTCTCTGCAAGGAAGTCTCAAGTCTTTAGACTGTCCAAGTCATTGCTTGCCTTGTTTGATAGTAACTCAGCTAAGCAAGCTATTCTCCAACCACTGACTTTAAATGACTACCTGACCAGATTTTTTTTTTCAGGGAAGCTCCTTGTTAGGTTACAAATTGCAACCCTGTGTCAAGGCTGATTCTGGTCCAGGGAGATAGGCTGCCACCATCAGCTTTATCTAACAGTTGATCTATCTGGAGAATAACAAAGAATATTGTTAAGAAAACCTTAGTACATAGTAAGCAGTAAGATGGAAAAATCACCCCTATGAAATTCTGTGATGAGAAAGATTAATACTGTATTGAGGCTGAGGGAAACATAAACTAAAGCTATCCTAAAATTAATTGGGAATCTTTTAAGTGTGTGATTTTGTTTTTATTTATATCCTCCTGTGCTTGGGGACACCATTTCTAAGTCAGAAGGGGGTGACAGCTGAATGATTTATGCATAAGTGAAATTATTAAGAATAAAATTCAAGAGAAGTAGAATACACTGATCCCATCACTTGTCTGTTCTACACATTGGGTCGTCATTCCAAGCAAACAGCATGGCTTTTTATGCCTACTGACTGAAAACAAAGTATCTCTTTAAAAGCATCCCCTGCACCTCTTTGTGTCATGGAGGTGATGCAGTATTTTCAAGTCTTTCCATAGGCTATGGTATGTTTGAGCAAAATGGAAATACTTCCCAGAAGAGATTGGTAGACAGGTTGTGACTCTGTTGTCTGAGAACCAACCTCATTAAGCTTGGGGAAGCTCATTACCACTAAATTGATGATCACAAAAATGATGGTTTTTTTCTACCAAAACAACTCATGAAATGGTCAAGTAAGGCTCAAAAGGTTAGATTTTTTCATTCATTGAAGGCATGTTCACCCTGAGAAAATCATGTATCCTTTTTATTTATTTGATGTAGCCATGGGGCATTTTCTAGGCTCTGAGAAATTAGATGGCAATCATGAAAGCTACTGTGATTCTTCTCCTTGCTCTATCAGAACTCTCCATGCATGGTTTATATACTTTGTGGGTAGAAAGAGTATGGATCTGTTTTATGTACTTTGGGCTGGTCTTCCTTTAGAGCAAGAGAGTACAGGGGCAGCTAAGTGACTCAATGTATTGAGAGCCAGACCCTGAGATGAGAGGTCCTGAGTTTAAATCTGGCCTCAGACTTCCTGGGTAAGTCATTTATTCCCCACTGCCTAGCCCTTACCATTCTTCTGCCTTGGAAGCAATACACAGTATTGAGTCTAAGATAGAAGTTTGGGGTTTTTAATAACAAATATATCAACAAAGAGGCAAGGATCCCATTCTCAGAATGTGATTGATCAAGGAATCTAGGACTTGAACCATTGGCATGAAAGCCCAGCCTCCTAGGTATCTGATAGAATTTTTACTTCTATGAGACTCACCATAACTCTTCAAGCATTTTCACTGATAAATGGAAACAGAATGAAGCTTCATTTCCTTGGATCAGTATTGGACTCTTAGTGATCCTTTTTATTGACTGGTAGACTTCTTTTGTCAAATATTAATATTAACTAACATGAATTAATTTGTTAATAATTAATAACTTAAATATATGGCCCATGAATGTTTCATTTCATTGAAGTCTTGAGCCTAAACCACCAAACCTTCCTTAGTTAGTTCTGGACCAGAACCCTTGGTGTTAGTCAGCAAGATGGGATCAAAATAAGCTCACAGTTGAAGGAAGGGTGATTCAGACAAAAGGGGATAGCAAGTGACAAATGACCCAATTCTAAGTCTAACAACCTGTAACCTTATGGAGAGAGCCCTTACTACGGGAGGAGGAAGGAGCTACCACTGTCCTTGTAGATTGAACCTGATGGGTTATGAGGGAGGTTGACAACAAGAACAAAGGTACTGTGAGAGCTAGTATTTCTGGGCTCTTGCCAATTATTTTACAAAAGCTGGATCATCAATATAAGGAATATGAAGGGAAACTGTCTTTTTGTACAACTGAACACAGATATGAATATACATTTGATTTTTAAGGATCATGCTTTGAAGGAAGAGGGGCAATTTATGCACTTAGTAGCAGATTCTGAAAGGTTGAAAGAGTGATGCTGATGGAAGTGGGAAATGATAGGCTGCCATTGAGAATGGATACACAATAATGGTCCCCAAGTACTACATCTGAATAATGGATGTGTGTGTACATGCACATGCATACATATATTCTTTCCACCATGTACATATATAAACAATAATAAATGCATGCACATGAGTGTATATATATATATGTATTCACATGTGTACAATATATACATATATAACAAAATTCCAAAGTGCTGCATCTGAAAAATGAATATTTATATATCCACATCTATTATTCTTATACACATCCATGATTTTAAATAGTGTTATTTTAAAATTATTATTTTTAAACATTTTGAGCTACAAATTTTTTTTCTACTATTTCTTCTTCCCTCATTTTCATCACCCCTCCTAGAGATAGATTATATTTTTTCTACTATATATAATACATATACACACATATATTCTACTGTTCATGTGTAATATATGTTCATTTTTAAATTTTATAAACATTCTAGAAACAGCTTAGTAAAAGTCATTAAATATTTATTTACCAAAGCTCGAAAATGTAGGATTGAGAAAGGAAGGAATAAGCATTTATTTAGTATATATTATGTGCCAGAAACTGTGCTAAGTTTTTTAGTCAAATATTATCTCATTTCATCATTTCAACACTGCTGCAGCCTGGGTAGGATTATTATCACCAATGTACAGCTGAGAAAACTGAGATAATTAGAAGTTATAAGATTTACTTGAGGTCACAGAGTTAGTAAGTATCTGAGGCCAGATTTAAACTCATTTTCCTAATTCCAGGTCCAGAGCTCTATCCACTGTACCATCTCTTTAAGATGAAAGGAATATATTCAGGTCAAATAAAATTACTCTTACACAGTAGGTAGCAAACTTAGAAAACTCATTACTTAAAATGTTTAATATGTCATTCAAGACTAATTAATGGGTGATAGAATTAAAAATGAGTTCTAAGTCAAATTAGTGAGGTAATGTTGATGTCATGGAGGCAACTATGCCCTTCCACAGAATAGAAATCAAATGATGAAGCATGGGTTCTACATCATTGTGATGATACTTACTCTCTTGATTGTCTTTATATTTGGATCAGTTCCTTTTATATAACATTAGTTTATCAATTAAGGTCTACATATTTGGTATTTTGTGTGGAATTTGCTCACACATATAATTAATACATAGGCCAGGACCTCTTAATTAAATAAATGCAAGCAATGATTACCATGAAAGAAAAGAGTAATACTTAAATATCTTTTTTAAAATAATATTTTATTTGATCATTTCCAAACATTATTCATTGGAAACAAAGATCATTTTCTTTTTCTCCTCCCCCCTCCCCTCCCCATAGCTGATGAGCAATTCCACTGGGAATCACATGTGTTCTTGATTCGAATCCATTTCCATGTTGTTGGTATTTGCATTAAGGTGTTCATTTAGAGTCTCTCCTCAGTCATATGCCCTCAACCCCTGTATTCAAGCAGTTGCCTTTCCTCAGTGTTTTTACTCCCACAGTTTATCCTCTGCTTGTGCATAGTGTTTTTTAGATCCCTGCAGATTGTTCAGAGACATTGCATTGACACTAATGGAGAAGTCCATTACCTTTGATTGTACCACAGTGTGTCAGTCTCTGTGTATAATGTTTTCCTGGTTCTGCTCCTTTTGCTCTGCATCACTTCCTGGAGGTCATTCCAGTCTCCATGGAATTCCTCCACTTTATTATTCCTTTTAACACAATAGTATTCCATCACCAACATATACCACAATTTGTTCAGTCATTCCCCAATTGAAGGGCATCCCCTCATTTTCCAACTTTTTGCCACCACAAAGAGTGCAGCTATGAATATTCTTGTACAGGTCTTTTTCCTTATTATCTCTTTGGGGTACAAATCCAGCAGTGCTATGGCTGGATCAAAGGGTAGACATTCTTTTGTCGCCCTTTGGGCATAGTTCCAAATTGCCCTCCAGAATGGTTGGATCAATTCACAACTCCACCAGCAATGAATTAATGTCCCTGCTTTGCCACATCCCCTCCAGCATTCATTATTTTCCTTTGCTGTCATGTTAGCCAATCTGCTAGGTGTGAGGTGATACCTCAGAGTTGTTTTGATTTGCATCTTTCTGATTATAAGAGATTTAGAGCACTTTTTCATGTGCTTATTAATAGTTTTGATTTCTTTATCTGGAAAAAAGATCAAAACAGAAAATGTGATGTCCAAATGCAAAATTCAAGAAAAGCATAAAAAGGTAAATAAGAAAGAAAAAAATTAAGAGACTCAATAAAATAGAATTGTTTATATTCCTACATGGAAAGATGATATTTTTAACTAATGAAATTTTTTCATTATCATAGAAGGTAGAAAATAGAGAGGGTGGTAATCTGCTGTTTAGAATGATATGCAAAAAAAGAAAAGTATATTGTCACTCACTAAAGTAAAAATTCCACCAAAGTACATGGAGCAGTGGCCAGAGTGGTCGGCCTGGAGTCAAGAAAACCTCAGTTCAAATCTGGTCCCAGACATTTACTAACTGTAGTACCTTGGGCTAGTCACTTAACATTTGTCTATCTCAGTTTCCAGGGCTGTAAAATGGGAATAATAATAATACCTATCTTCCAGGGTTGTGGTGAGTATCAAATGAGATAGTAATTGTCAAGTGCGTGGCACATCATTAGCACTATATAAATGTGTTGGGGTTTTCTTGGCAAAGATACTGGAGTGGTTTTCCATGTCCTTCTAAAACTCATTTTACAGGTGAGGAAACTGAGGCAAACAGTGTTAAGTGATTTGCCTAGGTCACTTAGTTAATAAGTATCTGAGACTAGATTTGAACTCAGGTATTCCTGATTCCATACCTGGTGCTCTATCCACTGTGCCACTTAGCTGCCCTGATAGGTATTCTTGGATCTGGACTTTCCAGCTAAGTCTCTGATTTTTGTCTGCAGCTCTGCTTCATTTAAACTCCATGGAACATGATTCCTGTGTGGTAGGAACTTGAACTTATAGTACCTCCCTCACTCCTTCTAGCTTCTTTTTGTGTGTTGTGTTGTCTTCCCCCATAAGAGTGTAAGCTTCTTGAGGACAGGAACTCTTTTTATTTGTGTCCCCATCACTTAGCAAAATATGTGGTACAGAGCAGGCGCTCTATATTTATTGAATTTAATTATTTTGTTAGAGAACATCTATCCATGCTCTAAATATTTCCAAGGTAATTCCATTGTATGTCTTCATGGTTCTTCTAGAAGCAGGTTCTCTGATACTGTGCAAGTTCATAAGTACTGGGCTCAGTGGTCAGTTCTTCTGTGTCAGATAACTATTGAAATGGCTTTCTAATTGGTCTCTCTGCATCTAATCTCCTTTCTTTCCATACTCCCTCTACAAATCTGCCAAAATAACTTTCTGAGTCTAACCATGTCACTCTGCCTCTAAACAAAAAAACTCCTTTTTCTTTTAAAGCCTTTAAAAATATAGCCTTTCTCTATGGGGGTGGGGCGGGGAAGGAGAGTTATTGCATATAATTCTCCTTCTCTCTGTGTTTCAGTTAAGCTAGCCTATTTGTTGTTCCCCACATGGGCCATCATCTCACATCTTTGTATCTTTGCATAGCCCAATGACTGCAGTAAGGGGTGGGGGGGGGGGGGCAGCTCACAGGCAGCAGAGCAGGAGGAGAGCAGAGTGCTGAGGCCATTCCCCTCCCCCTTTCTACACTTGCTGAGGACATTCCTCACTTCACCAACCCCTCTGTCCAGCAGCCCAGTGGGGGCACTTTTCCCCTTCCCTGTGTGAGGTAAAGAGTGGGGGCACACCTGGCACTCTATCTCTAAAAGGTTTGCCACCACTGGTATAGGAGCTCCCTCTTACTTAGAAAATGCTTTCTCTAATTTCTTCCTCCTGAAACTCCTGGCTTCTTTTCAAGACTAGATGTTACTTCCCCTAGCTATTATTATATTCCATACCCAAAGTCCCCCAGTTCTACAAAGAAGGGAGGAAGGTGTCATTTTCTCAGCTTTGTCCCTATTTGCTCTTCATACTTGACAAAATCAACATGATCCCATCTTTGTTGTCCCCACCCCCACCCTTTTGTCTTTTATAAAAGCTACATCAGCATCTCAGAAACCCAGGAGAATCTTTTCTTGTCTTTTCTTGGATTTTCTGCTGGACCAACTGGCAGCATTTTTTGTTTTGCAGGATGCACAACGGAACAGAGCTTTTTTTATTCTCTCCCTCTTCCCCTTCCCACCCCCACCCCCAAGTCTCCACCTTCAGTCAGTCAACAGCAGAGTTCTCAAAGCATCTGCTCAGCAGACCTGCTGGAGAGGTGACTTCACAAAGCCTCCCCCCACCACCTGCTCGGCCTCCGCAGCTTCCCTTCCCGGGCTGTTTGCCTTCATCTGTTTTCCCCATTGCAATGTCACTGGATAAAGCAGGCTGCGAAACCCAACGGTGCCAGCCTGCCGCTGTGCTAGTCCTGAACGTGTGCCAAGTACTTGTGTGTGTTTTACTGCCCCTCCCGAGCCTCCGTACAGACGAGTCATTTTTAATGGGGCGCTTTTTGGGTGAAGACCCGTCTGCCTGAAGAATGGGAGCCCCGATCTGCTTTCTCATTGATGCAGCAGCTTCATCTTCCTACGGAGGCAAAAGCCTTTTGGCTGGCATTTACAGAGGGCTTAGTAGAAGCTTCGAGACAAATAGGGCTGGGCTTCCGACATTATTCTTGAGTTGACCACAGCTCCATTACTTTAGATTAAGCTGCAAGGCTGGCTGCTTTCTCCCCACCCCCTCTTTTTTTTTGGGGGGGGGGAGGTTTCTGGTGCAGAATGGAGCTCACCTATCACCTCCTAACTCTTGACTAGCTCTCCCCCCTCTTTGAACCTATACCCAGCCATCATTTAGGGCAATGCTCCATTATTCCTAGGCATTTAGGCACAATGCATATCTTCATCAAATACTAAAAAAAAAAAACTCCAAAACCTTTACTTTTTGTCTTAGAATCTATACAGTGTATTGGTTCCAAGGCAGAAAAGTGTTAAGGGCTAGGCAATGAGGGATAAACAATTTGCTCAGGGTCACACAGCTAGGAGGTCACACATTTGAACTCAGGACCCATCTCTAGGTCTGCTTCTCAATTCACTGAGCTAACCTAGCTGTTCCTCTTCCCCCCATCAAATTCTTTTAAACTTTTTGCTGATAGTCTCATTGAGCATTTGTTGACATTATGCTGTGAGCTCTGTGAGAGTATAGATTGGTTGTTGCTTTCCTTTGCATTCCTAGAGCTTATCCAGTACTTAGTAGGTGTTTAATAAATGCATGTCAACTGACTGACTGACACATCATTGGCAGAAATCTGTTTAAATGCAACTTTGCTCTTATTTTAGCACCATCTCATTGTTGTTGTCATTTCAGTCATGTCTTCATGAGTCAATTTGGGGAATTCTGGGCAACGATACCGGAGTGGCATTCCATTTCTTTCTCCAATTCATTTTATAGATGAGGAAACAGAGACAAACAGGATAAAGAGGGAGCAGCTGGGTGGCTCTGTGAATTGAGAGCCAGGCCCAGAGACAAGAGGTCCTGGGTCTAAATCTGACCTCATACACTTCTTAGCTATATGATGTTGGGCAAGTCACTTAACTCCTATTGCCTAGTGCCATGTTGGTAAACCTATGGCATGTGTGCTGTCCCCCCCTCCCCTCCACCATGCCTGAGGAAATTTCTCACATCACTTGCCCTTCTGCCCAGCAGCCCAATGAGAATTCTTCTTCTCTCCCCCATCTGGGGTAAGAGGGTGGCTCACATGCAGTGTGAGGGGTGCAGTTTGGGCATTCGGTCCCTAAAGGGTTTGCCATCACTGGCCTAGCCCTTATTGCTCTTCTGGCATGGAACCAATGCACAGTATTAATTCTAAGAGGGAAGGTATGGCTTAAAAAAGCAAACAGGGTAAAGAGACTGACTCAAGGTCATACAGCTAGCAAGTGTCTGAGGATATATTTGAACTCATGAAGATAAATCTTCCTAATACCAAGCCTAATGCTTTATCTACTATATCACCTAGCTGCTCCAAAATCAAAATTGCTTTTTATCTATTTAGTATTGTATACATTTTGTTGAAGTGTAAATTCCTCTCATAATTGCTGTCATGGTTTAAGTACTTGATAAATATTCATTGAATTGAATTGAATTAAATGAGCCATTGAGGATCCACCAACACATTAGTGGCCTTACTCCAGTTTTTGTAATGTCTAAGGGATACCAATGGAGCCCTTGATTTATCCATTCCCTATATCTTCTCTCATTCTTCCTTATAGGAATCCAACTTACTTTCTGGCCATACAAGTTGTTAATGATGTTTTTTATGCCATTTCTCACTTGTATTGTATCTTGATTACATTTAAAAACACATACCTTTCCATTACCATTTGTTTAACCTATTATTTCAATTCTTTAAGATCACAATGTATCATGATTAGCATCCATATAACCTGACTACAGAAAAAAAAAAGATCAGTATTAAAGAAATTTACTTTTGAAGCAATGAACAATTTAAGATCATTGAAATCAATGGATAATTTTCCAAAAATTTTCTTCTATTATTCAACTCAAAGTCCAGATTTTGGTCTATCTGTAATACCTGGAGTAAGAAAAGGGGAGGGGGCAAAGGGAGGAAGGGAGGAAGGGAGGGAAGAAAGGAGAGAGACAGAGACAGAGACAGAGACAGAGACAGAGACAGAGACAGAGACAGAGACAGAGAATGGGTCACTTAGACTCAATGAGATATCCATCCAGATACATGATATAATTGGGCAATATGCATTTATTTATCCATCATTTCCCCCCTGGCATAGATGATTATTTTTTTAATTATCAAGAAACAATTTTTTTCAAGTAAATTACATACTCTCATGAGGGAGACACTTATCAATTGTTCTCTATGTCTGTCAAGGAAAGAGAAAACTAAAGTCAAACTGTAGCAAGAAAATTCAGTTATAGCTAAAGGAGCATCTCTTTGGACTCATTGCTAATTTCTGCTAGAAAGTACTACCAAGAAATATTGTTATGCTCTACCCAAGAAGGAGGTAGGGCCAAGAATGATTGATGCAAAGCTCATATACAGTTCAACTTTTGCATATTGATGTTAAGAAACAAAATTATGGAGCTAGCTTAAATTTTACCTGCTCAGGTTGAAAAGTGGTGTTCATGCAATGGTCTGCCAAAAGGAAAAGACACCCTGGCAGCATGTTTAATATATTCATCTCCTTAGTCAGAGACCATTATCCATAAGATGTCTTTAGTGTCATCATTTTTGTTTGGATCCTGACTTGGTATTCCCAGACATTTTGTTTTCCACAAGCTTAACTCTAGTCTTGAAGCCTTAAAATCCTTAATACTCTAGAAGAGAAGATCAAAATGGTAGACATTCCTCTCTATTTTGAGTCCATCTTCTTGTGGGTTGGGGCAGTCAGAGAAAGACATAGAGAGACATAGAGAAAAAGAGTAAAAAAGAGAAACAAACAGAAAGAAAGCAAGATAGAGGCAGAAACAAATTTTATATATATATATATATATATATATATATAGAGAGAGAGAGAGAGAGAGAGAGAGAGAGAGAGAGAGAAAGAGAGAGAGAGAGAGAGACAGAGACAGAGACAGAGACAGAGAGACAGAGAGACAGAGAGAGAGACAAATACACAGAAAGAGAGATGGAGAGACAGACAGGTAGAAACAGATAAAGGTAGAGAAAGAGAAAGATGAGACAGACAAAAACAGAAACAGACAGAAAGTGGGAGAGACAGACAGACAGACAGATAGACAGACAGACAGACACACACACACACACACACACACACACACACACACATACACATACACATACACACTTCTTGCAGGCTCCAGTCTTCAGTGTCATCAATTGCCTGAGCTGAGCGTGTCAGTGATTATGTACCAATCTCTCTGAGCATTAACAGTGGGAGCTGAGGGAGAGAGAGAGAATAGATAGAAGTGATGTCAGTAACACTGTGGGATATTAATAGAAAAGGCAAAATGTTATCTTTCCAGTATTGTTCACATTTTAAAATATAGATCTTGATTTTTAGTTCCCTTCTCTCATGAATACTGCTTTAAAAAAAAAAGAAAAAACACTTGGGGTGAGCCTAGCTTTCTGGCTCCCTCTCCTCACCCTTCGCCTTCATATGAATGAATTGTCTTACTGTGAGAGAAATAATTACACTATTCTTACCTTTGGCACATCTTTACTGTTATTGTGACTTATGCAGGGAGTCTCAGGCTGCTCTTAGATTTTGATGTACCTAGAAATGATAATATTGCTGATGATGATAAAGAAAGATACATGGAAACAATAGAATATAAAAATTGAAAGATGAGGCATGATTTAAATTTTTTTCTTATGAGAAAATTTTAAGGAAAAAAAATTAACCCCAGGGATATTTAAAAAACTGTAATAGATATTTTCACAGGTGATGCTAAAAACAATGAGTAGAAAGTAGATTTTTGCTACAAAGCCACCATCTTGGCTAAGAATTAGATTTTGAATACATATCATGTTTTAATGTGTATATTATATTTTTACATTGCACTTCTCAGTGGCAATTTCTTCCTTCCTTCCTTCCTTCCTTCCTTCCTTCCTTCCTTCCTTCCTTCCTTCCTTCCTTCCTTCCTTCCTTCCTTTCTTCCTTCCTTTCTTTCTTCCTTTCTTTCTTTCTTTCTTTCTTTCTTTCTTTCTTTCTTTCTTTCTTTCTTTCTTTCTTTCTTTCTTTCTTTCTTTCTTTCTTTCTTTCTTTCTTTCTTTCTTTCTTTCTTTCTTTCTTTCTTTCTTTCTTTCTTTCTTTCTTTCTTTCTTTCTTTCTTTCTTTCTTTCTTTCTTTCTTTCTTTCTTTCTTTCTTTCTTTCTTTCTTCCTTTCTTTCTTTCTTCCTTTCTTCCTTTCTTCCTTTCTTCCTTTCTTCCTTTCTTCCTTTCTTCCTTTCTTCCTTTCTTCCTTTCTTCCTTTCTTTCTTCCTTTCTTCCTTTCTTCCTTTCTTTCTTCCTTTCTTCCTTTCTTTCTTCCTTTCTTCCTTTCTTCATTTCCTCTCTCAATAGTAGCAAAGTCTTGCCCACATAATTGTTGCTTATTGTCCTTCATTTTCAAAAAGGATCAATGACCTCACAGGGTGATGTCGACTTGGGCATGAATTGAATTGAAGTATGGTAGAAGTTGCACAAAGTCATCAAATTCTCTCTTCTAATCATAAAAGTCAGAACTACTGGTGATGGAGGATGCAGTGGATGATCTTGACATCTTAGATTCTGATCAGCCTTGAGGTACTCTACATCCTTCAGCATCTTCATGGACATTGGAACAAATTGCTCTCATACAGCTATTCCAATACTATGGCTACATACTAGGTGCTTTATAAATGATTAATTTGTTATTGTTATGGCCCACTCTTCATGGGCTAGTTTTTTTTTTTTTTTTTTGGCAAATATGCTTGTCATTTCCTTCTCTAGTTCACTTAACAGATGTTGAACTGAGGTAAACAAGGTAAATGATTGCCCACAGACACACAGAAATCATGTGTCTGAGGGGCAGATTTGAACTCAGGTCTTCTTGACTCCATATCTGGCTCTCTATCCACTATGCCACCTAGCTGCCCTACTAATATGCTAATGTGTTTAGGAACTCACAAATAAAATGTTTTTATTATATGAGGTTCCTACTAACAATATTTTGATGAAAATGCCAGAAATCTTAGATTATTTGTAGGCAGGTTGGCATTTCAGTGCTTTTTTCCCCCTAGGATACCACATAAATAGCTATTTTCTTTTTCTTCAAAGAGGGCTAATCCTTTTTTTTTTTCTTTAAAAAAATGCTTGATAAAATTTTGTCTTTGCATCATAGTCAATTGTGGTAAAAAAAAAAGACTCTTGCCCCATTTCAGATTGACATCTCCTTGTAATAAAGAAAAACAACTAATTCAAACCCTCCAATACTCTAACTGCTTGTGATAATATATAAAGTTTTTTGGCTTACTAGCTTCCCATTTCTCTGACATAAGAAGGGAGGTTTATTTGATTATCTGATCATTGGAACTATTACTGGTTCTTCAACTACTCAGAATTGATCATGAATTCATTTTGTTCAGTTTTTAATTTTGGTAATTGATTTTCCTTTGTTCTCTTAATCAGGTAAATTAGTAGTTGTTGAATTCATTAGTCTTTTTTTCAAATGTAAGCCTATTTTTTTAGTTCTTTAGTTTTTATTTTCAAATTTCTTTATTTTCTCCAATTTTCAAGATTTCTTCTTTTATGATTATTTTATTACTTGACTATTTCCTAGTGTTTTGATTTTCACAGTCAGTTTTCCCTTTTTCTATTTTATTAAAACAAGTTTTCAGAGCTATAAAGTTTCTTTTGAGAACTTCTTTGGCCAAATCCCATAAGTTTTTTTACAAACTTGATGAGTGCTTCTGTCACCTTTAACACAGTCATTTACAATTTCCATTTGTCCTTTAACCCATACACTATTTAGGATGTTATTACTTCTTCTATCTTTAAATCTGTATCTTTTGTTCCTATTTCTCTAATTAGTAATTATTATTCCTTAGTCCTTAAAGTATATGTTTATTATTTCTGTCTTTTAAAATTTATTTATGATGATAATTATATTATAGCCAACCTTCATTCAGCACCTATTATGGGCTAGGCCCTTTAAAAATATTATTTCATTTAATTCTCATAACAAGCCCTCCAAGAAGGTGTTGCTATTATTTCCATTTTACAGATGGAAAAACTCAAGGATTAGCTGATCATCTGAAATCTTGTCATCATATTGTAAACTCAGCTTTCGATACTCATTACCTTTCCAGATCCCTCACAACATCCTTTTCCTTCTCTGATTGAGGAATGAAACATTAAACTCCTCCCAAACTTTTCCTTTATAGAGAGCTTGGATCTGGTGTTTGTTCAATTCTTTGATTGTATTGGGGTTTTCCTGGCAAAGATACTGGATACTAGTTTGCCATTTTCTTCTTCAAATCACATTGCAGATAAGGAAACTAAGGCAACCAGGGTTAAGTGACTTTCCCAGGTTATACAGCAAATAAATATCTCAGGCTCAATTTGAACTTAGGTCCAACTGGCTCCAGGCTTTGTGCTCTATCCCCTCTTCTACCGACAGGTACCTTAATATCTTACCCTATAATTTTTAACTTTTTAATTTTATATAATTTATAATTTTTTTTTTGTACAGGCACAATGGAATGCTGAAAAACAAGGGCATTTTTACTTTTCTCCTGTAGAAATCACTATAGGACAGTCAGATATAATGTCCTAACAATTGGTTCAGTTCTATACTTTTCTTATTCTTTCTGTTGGATTTATCCAGTTTGAAGGAAGAGATCTTTAAATCTCCTTCTATAACAATTATCATCAGTATCTTTTTACAATTAAGGTAGCTTTTCTTTTAAGAATTAAGACTCTTGGGGGCATCTGGAGAGCCACATCTAGACACACGAGGTCCTGGGTTCAAATCTGGCCTCAGACATTTCCTAGTTATGAGAGTCTGGGCAAGTGACTTAATCTGCATTGCCTAGCCCTTACTGCTCTTCTGCCTTGGAACCAATACAGAGTATTTGTTACAAAATAGCATATAAAATACATAGTATTGTTTTCAAGGCAGAAGGCAAGAGTTAAAAAAAAGGAATTAAGACTCTTATATGTAAATATATTTTTGTTCTAAGTGAATCAATATTGTAATAAGGAGTCTTAATGCAAAATATAAGACCCCTGTTTGTCTCCCTTGATGTCAATCTTTATTGTTGCTTTCTCTGAAATTGTGATTTTTAGTTCTGCTTTTTAGAGCCATTTTGAATATGTGATTTTTTCTATCTCAACATATTATTTTGATTTTAATTTAAAATGAAAAGCTATTGATATTTTGTTTTCATATCAATTTAATTTGCAAATATGCTCCTACCACATTATCTCTTTTCAAGATCAAACTTATAGAAAAGAATGAAAAAGCGAGGGAGAAAAGCAGTTTAGCAAAACTAACCAACACATCAACAAAATCTAACAATATATGGTGTGTCCCATATCCCCAATCTCCCACCTCTGCAAACAAGGGAAAGGGGTACATCTTCTTACATCTTTGTACCCAGTCTCTGTCATTACAATTACAAACGATTCAGTTTTGTTTCATTTTGTTCCTTTATTATATAATCAGTCTTATATATGATTTTTTTCCTGGTTTTACTTACTTCACTTAGTTCATTAGTTCAGGTAAGTCTTCACATGCTTCTATGTATTTTTCATATTCATAACTTCTTTTAATGCAATAATGTTCAATTTATATCAATATGTCATAATCCCTTTAGCTATTCCTAAATTGATGAGCATATATTTTAATTTTTTAGTCATTTTCTATTACAAAAAATGTTGCCATAAACATTTTTGAGCATATGAGACCTTTCTTTTTATCTTTCGCCTTCTTGACATGTATTCTGGATCCAAGGATATGGGCATTTTATTACTTTCTTAGCATCATTATAAATCATGTTCAGCTGAATCAGAACTTTTCCAAGTTTGATTTAGTATGCCTCTTTCCCCATAAGTCAGCCAATATTGATTATTCCAATATTTTTAATCTTTACCAATTTTCCGTGCCTTAGTTGAAATATTAGTTGTTTTCATTTATTAGCATTTTGAGTAATTTTAATTTGTAATTCTCTGAGAAAGGTTTGTTTATAACCTTTGACCACTAATCTATTTATATTAGTTCCTTTTGTAACTTGGGTAGGGATAGGAATTGGACCAGTAAATTCACTGGTAAAGGAATTGTATTTACCAATGCAGGTTAGTATCTTCCTCTGTCTTAGTTGCATAAACACTGAGTGGTTAAGTGATTTGCCTAGCATCACAAAGCTAAAATGTGTCAAAGGTAATATTTGAAACCAAGTAGCTTTAAGGCCATTGTTACTACTATGCAATGCTGCTTCTTGGAAAACATGGATCTCAGATTCTTTTTTTTTTTTAAATATTATTTTATTTGGCCATTTCCAAACATTATTCACTGGAAACAAAGATCATTTTCTCCCCCCCCCTCCCAGCACCATTCTCTCTCCCATAGCTGACGCACGATTCCACTGGTTATCACATGTGTTCCTGTTTCTAACCCATTTCCATGTTGTTGGTATTTGCATTAGAGTGTTCATTTAGAGTCTCTCCTCAGTCATATCCCCTCCACCCCTGTAGTCAGGCAGTTGCTTTTCCTCGGTGTTTTTACTCCCACAGTTTATCCTCTGCTGTAGATAGTATTTTATAGGTCCCTGTAGATTGTTCAGGGACATTGCATTGACACTAATGGAGAACTCCATCACCTTCGATTGTACCACAGTGTATCAGTCTCTGTGTACAATGTTCTCCTGGTTCTGTTCCTCTCGCTCTGCATCACTTCCTGAAGATTGTTCCAGTTCACATGGAATTCCTCCACTTTATTATTCCTTTGAGCACAATAGTATTCCATCACCAACATATACCATAATTTGTTCAGTCATTCCCCAATTGAAGGGCATCCCCTCATTTTCCAATTTTTGGCTACCACAAAGAGCGCAGCTATGAATATTCTTGTACAAGTCTTTTTCCTTATTATCTCTTTGGGATACAAACCCAGCAGTGCTATAGCTGGATCAAAGGGCAAACAGTCTTTTATCACCCTTTGGGCATAGTTCCAAATTGCCCTCCAGAATGGTTGGATCAATTCACAACTCCACCAGCAATGAATTAGTGTCCCCACTTTGCCACATCCCCTCCAGCATTCATTACTTTCCATAGCTGTCATGTTAGCCAATCTGGTAGGTGTGAGGTGATACCTCAGAGTTGTTTTGATTTGCATCTCTCTGATTATAAGAGATGTAGAGCACTTTTTCATGTGCTTATTAATAGTTTTGATTTCTTTGGCAGGGAACTGCCTGTTCATGTCCCTTGCCCATTTATCAATTGGAGAATGGCTTGATTTTTTGTACAATTGATTTAGTTCTCTGCAAAATTGAGTAATTAAACCTTTGTCAGAGGTTTTTATGAAGATTGTTTCCCAATTTGTTGCTTCCCTTTGGATTTTAGTTACATTGGTTTTGTTTGTACAAAACCTTTTTAATTTGATGTATTCCAGTTTATTTATTTTGCATTTTGTAACTCTTTCTAAGTCTTGCTTGGTTTTGAAGTCTTTCCCTTCCCAAAGGTCTGACGTGTACTATTCTGTGTTCGCCTAATTTTCTTATAGTTTCCTTCTTTATGTTCAAGTCATTCACCCATTTTGAATTTATCTTGGTGTAGGGTGTGAAGTGTTGATCTATTCCTAGTCTCTCCCACACTGTCTTCCAATTTTCCCAGCAGTTTTTATGAAATAGTGGATTTTTGTCCCAAAAGCTGGGATCTTTTGGGTTTGTCATATACTGTCTTGCTGAGGTCACTTATCCCGAGTCTATTCCACTGATCCTCCTTTCTGTCTCTTATCTAGTACCAAATTGTTTTGGTGACCACTGCTTTATAATATAGTCTGAGATCTGGGACTGCAAGCCCCCCTTCCTTTGTATTTATTTTTCATTATTTCCCTGGATATCCTTGATCTTTTGTTCTTCCAAATGAACTTTGTTATGTTTATTTCTAAATCAGTAAAAAAAATTTTTGGAAGTTCCATGGGTATGGCACTAAATAGATAGATGAGTTTGGGTAGGATGGTCATTTTTACTATATTGGCTCGTCCTACCCATGAGCAGTTAATGTTCGTTCAATTGTTCAAGTCTAGTTTTAGTTGTGTGGAAAGTGTTTTGTAGTTATGTTCATATAGTTTCTGTGTTTGTCTCAGGAGATAGATTCCTAAGTATTTTATTTTGTTTAAGGTAATTTTGAATGGGATTTATCTTTCTAGTTCTTGCTGCTGAGCTGTGTTGGAATTATATAGAAATGCTGATAACTTATGTGGGTTTATTTTGTATCCTGCAACTTTGCTAAAGTTGTTGATTATTTTGATTAGCTTTTTGGTTGAATCTCTAGGATTCTTTAAGTAGACCATCATGGCATCTGCAAAGAGTGATAATTTGGTCTCCTCCTTGCCTATTTTAATGCCTTCAATTTCTTTTTCTTCTCTAATTGCTACTGCTAGTGTTTCTAATACAATGTCAAATAATAGAGATGATAATGGGCATCCTTGTTTCACTCCTGATCTTAATAGGAATGGATTTAGTTTATCCCCATTGCAGATGATATTAGTTGATGGTTTTAGATATATACTGTTTATTATTTTTAGGAATGACCCTTCTATTCCTATGCTTTCCAGTGTTTTTAATAGGAATGGATGTTGTATTTTATCAAAGGCCTTTTCTGCATCTATTGAAATAATCATGTGATTTTTGATGGTTTGCTTGTTGATGTGGTCAATTATGTGGATGGTTTTCCTAATATTGAACCAGCCCTGCATCCCTGGTATGAATCCTACTTGATCATGGTGAATGATTCTTCTGATCACTTGCTGGAGTCCTTTTGCTAGTATCCTAGTTAAGATTTTTGCATCTATATTCATTAGGGAGATTGGTCTATAATTTTCTTTCTCTGTTTTTGGCCTGCCTGGCTTTGGAATTAGTACCATGTTTGTGTCATAAAAGGAGTTTGGTAGAACTCCCTCTTTGCTTATTATGTCAAATAGTTTGTATAGTATTGGAGTTAGCTGTTCTTTGAATGTTTGATAGAATTCACTGGTGAATCCATCAGGCCCTCGGGATTTTTTCTTAGGAAGTGCTTTGATGGCCTGTTGGATTTCTGTTTCTGATATGGGATTATTTAAGAAATTTATTTCTTCTTCTGTTAGTCTAGGCAATTATTTTGTAAATATTCATCCATATCACCTAGATTGGTATATTTATTGCCATATAGTTGGGCAAAGTAGTTTTTAATGATTGCCTTAATTTCCTCTTCATTGAAGGTGAGATCCCCCTTTTCATACTTGATGCTGTTAATTTGCCTTTCTTCTTTCCTTTTTTAAATTAGATTGACCAGTACTTTGATTATTTTGTCTGTTTCTTCAAAGTACCAGCTTCTAGTCTTGTTTATTAGCTCATTAGTTCTATCACTTTCGATTTTATTAATTTCTCCCTTAATTTTTAGGATCTCTAGTTTGGTTTTCTTCTGGGGGTTTTTAATTTGTTTGTTCTCAAGTTTTTTGATTTGCATTTCCAATTCCTTGATCCCTGTCCTCCCTAATTTTTTAATATATGCACTCAGGGATATGAATTTTCCTCTAAGTACTGCCTTGGCTGCATCCCATAAGGTTTGAAAGGATGTCTCGCCGTTGTCATTTTCCTCAACGAAATTATCAATTGTTTCTATGATTTCTTCTCTAACTAACCGATTTTGGAGTATCATATTATTTAATTTCCAATTAATTTTTTATTTAGCTCTCCATGTACCCTTACCGATCAATATTTTTATTGCCTTGTGATCTGAAAAGGCTGCATTTATTATTTCTGCTTTTCTGCATTTGAGTGCCATGTTTCTGTGACCTAGTGTATGATCTATTTTTGTGAATGTGCCATGTGGTGCTGAAAAGAAGGTGTATTCCTTTTTGTCCCTATTTATTTTTCTCCATATGTCTATTAACTCTAATTTTCCCAAGATTTCATTCACCTCTTTTACCTCTTTCTTGTTTATTTTTTGGTTTGATTTATCTAAATTTGATAGTGGTTGGTTCAAGTCTCCCACTAATATGGTTTTACTCTCTATTTCCTCCTTCAGTTCTCCTAGTTTCTCCATTAAAAATTTGGATGCTATACCATTTGGTGCATACATGTTAATTAGTGATATTTCCTCATTGTCTATACTCCCTTTTAACAGAATATATTTACCTTCCCTATCCCTTTGGATCAGGTCTATTTTTGCTTTGGCTTTTTCAGATATCATGATCGCAACTCCTGACTTCTTTCTATCAGTTGAGGCCCAAAAGGTCTTACTCCAACCTTTAATTCTAACCTTGTGAGTATCAACCTGCCTCATATGTGTTTCTTGAAGACAACAAATGGTAGGGTTTTGGGTTCTAATCCAATCTGCTATTTGTCTACATTTTATGGGTTAGTTCATCCCATTCATGTTCAAAGTTATGATTGTCATTTGTGGATTTGCTGGCATTTTGATATCTTCCCCTAGTTCTGACCTTTCTTCTTTAGCTATCTCCCTTTGAACATGTGATTTACTTTAGGTCAGTCCCCCTAGTCCCTTCCCTTGATATGCTTCCATTTCTAGCCCCTCCCTTTTTATGCTCCCTTCCCCTCCCCCCTCTCCTTTCTTCCCTTTTTATACTCCCTCCCACCTCCCCCTCCTTAATTTTCCTTTATTTCTTGCCCTGTTGGATAAGATAGAATTCAGTATCCCACTGGATCTAGATGTTCTTCCCTCTCAGATTTGATTTCACTGAGAGTAAGGTTTAAGTAATTCCACTTCACGCTCTCTTCTTCTCCTTCTCATATGAGAGTTCTTCCCCTCCCCTTCCTATGTGTATCTTTATATGGGAAAGATTATTCTATTAAGTCCCCCCCTCATTTCTTGAAGTAAATCTCAGTATTATCGATGGTTCCCCCCTCCCTTTTCCTTTCTTTTCCCCCACTTTCACCAAATCTTCTTAATGCCCCAATCTTTCCCTATGCATGTTTCTTCTAACTACTCTTATAATGCATACAATTTTTGAGAATTACACAAAACATTTTCCCCACATATTAATATATATAATTTGATGTAAATGTAGTCCTTATAGAAGAGAGTTTGACTTAAAGAAAAAGGTAAGATTTGTCTCCTTTCCCCTTTCTTTCATATTTACCTTTTCATGTTTCTCTTGCTTTCTGTGCTTGGATATCAAATTTTCCACTAAGTTCTGGTCTTTTCTTAGCAAATGCTTGGAAATCTTCTATTTTGTTGAGTGCCCATACTTTCCCCTGGAAGTATATAGTCAGTTTTGCTGGGTAGTTGATTCTTGGTTGGAGACCCAGCTCTCTTGCCTTTCTAAATATCGTGTTCCATGCTGTGAGGTCTCTTAGTGTTTTAGCCGCTAAGTCATGTGTGATCCTTATGGGAGCCCCCCTATATCTGAAGCTCCTCTTCTTGGCTTCTTGTAGGATTTTCTGCTTTTCTTGGAAGCTCTTGAATTTGGCAATTACATTCCTGGGGGTTGTCTTTTAGGGATTTAGTATAGAGGGTGTTCTATGTTCTATTTCTATTTTGCCCCCTTGCTCCAGAACGTGTGGGCAATTTTCTTCTATAATCTCCTGTAGAATAACATTGAGTTTATTGTTTATCTCTGGTTTTTCTGGGAGACCGATAAGTCAGAGGTTGTCTCTTCTTCCTCTGTTTTCCAAGTCTGTGACCTTTTCAGTGAGATATTTTATGTTTTCTTCTAATTCATTAATTTTTTGGCTTTGCTTTATTGATTCTTGCTGTTTTATGATCTCACTTTCTTAGAGTTGCTTAATTCTGGTCATTAGGGACTGGTTTTGCTTTTCAGCTTTGTCTGCCCTTCTATTGGATGCTTTGAGTCCTTTTTCCAATTGAGCAGTCTTATCTGTCAGACTACTTATCTCTTTCTCCCATTTTTCTTTCCAGAAGGTTTCCATCTTTTGGGTAAGCTCCATTTTGAGATCTTCCAGAGCTTGTTGATAGTTTCCATTTTGGGAGTCATGTTCTGATTTTTTTTGGATTTCATCCTCATTCTCTTCTTTTCCTTGGGTACTCCCACCATAAAAGTTTTCAATAGTCATATTTTTCCGTTTCTTCCTGGAGGCTTGATTTTGGGCCATGTGAGCCATCCCTTTGGTGGTTTTATTCCCCTTTCTTTTTTGGTCTGGGGTCTGGGTGATATGGATGGGTTTTCTGTGAATTTAGGTTGCCTCAGACTAGTTCTTTCCAGACTCCAAGGTTTCTTAGAGCTCTGGGCCCCTGATCACAGCCAAACTGCCCAGGTGTTCAGCTCCGCCCAGATAATCAGTGCGTGGTCCGCCCCTGGTGTTTAGCTCTGTCCAGGTTCTCAGTGCAACCACCCCGAGTACAGCTCCGGGGGGCCCCCTGTGCTCAGCACAGGATTCTCCCGTGAAACTGCCCTGAGACATTGTTTCCTGGCAGTCCCCAGATCCCAAGGACCCTGGAGTACCCCCCCCCCCAGACAGAGATGTTCCCCACTCACTCGCTGTCCCAGTGAGCGCTCCGGTAGCTCACTCTGGTTTGGTGGGGGAGCTGGGGGGGGGGGAAGGGCGGCTCAGTTCATGTTTCTGTGCAAGATTTTCCTCCTTATTATAGTGTGGAAATGTTCAAACCCCAAGTACCTTTGCCTCTGTGGGGTACTGGGGAGTCCTTCTGTTCCTCCAAAGGTGATTTTTATGCTCCTTTGATGTAGTCTATTTCGTTTGGTGCTGGGGGGAGGAAGCGTGTGGCATCTAGATTGCAGCCATGTTTACCCGGAAGTCTCAGATTCTTATCAGAGATATTGGATGCAAATATTTTCCCCCAATCAATACCTTTCCTTCTTATCCTAGTTGCATTAATTTTGTTGGTGTGAAATTTTTTCAATTTAAATATTCTATTTTTATCATTTATAATTACCTTTATTCTTTATTTGATTTGGAACTCTTTCTCATTCTTTAATTATTTACACTGGTCTTTAACGGTTAAATTGTGAAATCATTTGGAGTATATTGTTATTTGTGGCTTAAGATGTTTATCAAAATCTAATTTCTGCCAAACTGATTTCTAATTTCCTCAGCTATTTTTGTCAAATAGACTTCTTTACCAAGTAATTTATGTTTTCAGGTTTATTGAGCACCAGGCTTTCTAGTTGAATTGTTTTGTTTTTTTCTTATCTAATCTGTTCCATTGATCCACTTTTCTGTTTTTTTTTTTTAAGTACTACCAAGTAATTTAGATGATTACTGTTTTATAACATCATTGGATTCAGGGGCACCTCATTCCTACTATTTTTCATTATTTCTCTTGAGATTCTTGACTTTTGTTCCTAAGTGAATTCTGTTATTTTCTTTAGTCTTAATAAATCTCCCTTTGATAGTTTGATAAGTATAATATAATTTAAATTAATAGTATTATCATTTGTACTATACTGGCACAGTCTAGCCATAAACACTGATTATTCAAATCATTATTTATTTAAAGAGTGTTTTGTAATTTTATGTATACAAGGCTTCTTTGGGATTGGGGGATTAACTCTTGTATGTTATACACATTTTATAGTTGTTTTGAATAGAACTTCCATTTTTGTTGTTACCTCCGGTTATGTTATTGCTGTTTAGAGATTCTGTTGATTTGGGGGGCTTATGTTTTAATCTGCTACATTACTGAAGCTTTTCATTAATTGTCTATATTAGTTTCTTTAGGGTTTTCTAAGCAAATCATTGTGCTGCCAGAAGATAAGGATGGTTTTGCTTCCCTTTAAACTATGTTTATGTTTTTAAATTTGTGGGCAACTACTTTGAGTCCAACTCTTTGTCACTAAAAACAGAGTGAATATGGTGAATAGGCAACCTTTCTGTCTGAGCTACTTGGCATATGTCTGGCAACTGAATTGATGAGCCCATTGTTTCGGGAATTTTTGTCACTTTCAAAGCATAATTCCAGATCGTTCTCCAGAATGAAAAGACAAGTACCAAGTTCTAAGTTTCATCAATAATGTATTTATTATACATTATAAATTATGATGATTAGTCATATTATCATCATATTAATATCAAGCACATTTTAGTAATATTCATTAAATGTAATAATTGTGTTTAATTATGATACATGATAAATTAAACCTCTTTCCCCACAACCTTGAAGCAATTATTTGAATGGTGTAGATCTGGGTCATTCTGAGGATCTGCATGTGGATGGAGGGATTCCTCCTCATGTATACTTCATACATATGACTTCTGTACACAGCAAGGGCCCCCTCAGCATGGTCATAACCATTTCTAGGGACAGGACCACCAGCTTTCCTCAAAGGATCTTAAAATAATTATCTACCGTGTGATCATTGTCAATGGATAGGGCTTTCTGCAGGAAGCCCAGTGGAGACCATGTGCCATCATGATACTCCTCTCCTAGTTGTAATTTCTTCCTTTTTTTTTAGTCATTAATTTAAGGTTTATTGATTGTATTAGTCTTTTCATACAACCAGCTTTTACTTTTATTTATAAATTCTTTTGGTTTTCTAATTTATCTATGTTCTCTAATTTCTAAGATATTCTTTGTTGGGGGCTTATTTGGACTTTTCTATTGATTGATTTCCTAAATTTAAAAATTACTCATTCACTAATCCTCTATTTTTCTCCTGGGTCTCTGGCTAATGGAACCCCTTCCCACAAGGAGCTCTTTCTCGGAACTCATCTTGGCATTGATCCAAGCACAAATACAGGGAACTAAGGGATTCTTTATGCTCTCTGGCTTATTATGCATTCACACCAAAGAATAACTGGAGAAAATTTCAAATGCAAAGCTTAGGTATGGCTTAAAGCTTAGAGTATCTCCAAAAGAAACCCCCTCCTCATCTCAATGGAAGTGGTGAACTGGCAGGGCCCCAAAGTGATATACATACATACATATATATATATATATATATATATATATGTATATATGCAAAAGAGAGAGAGAGAGTTTTTTCATATTGTCTACTGGCTGATCTATTCATTGTAGCAAAGTTGCTGACCACTTGCAAGTCATGGTGATCAAGGGATCAATCAGGAGTTTCTGTGCTGTGCATTTGTTTTAGAAGAAAGCCAGTGGCATGCATCCCGTCTAAAAGGGCTAGAACGTGTGCAGAGATCCATTAGAAGTGCCCTGGTCTGCTACTGCTATATTATTTTGTAAACACGTTTTCAGAGCTTTAATTTTTACTCTGAGGACATCTTTAATGGAATACAAGAAATTCTGGTGTGTTTCCTCATTGTTATACATACATTTTGCAGTTACTATTCCTGTGTTTTGTTCTTTGTGTAATAGCTCAGGGACTAGTCAACGAGGCATCATTCTTTGAACCCTTTATGGTTATTCTCCTGCCAGTTGTCAATCCAATACTTGGAACTCTAGAAGCCAGTTTCAGCCACGATGACTCAAGGGTCCATACTGTGTGGTAATGAAAAGTTTTCAAATTGGTTTCAGAGCTGAATGATCAATGGCTCAGGAGATACAGACTTGGAAATGACTTCTCATACCCAAAAGGATGGCTGACTAATTCTCTCCTCAGGGTTTTAGGCAGTAACATTGAGTCATTGAGGTTTCTATTACTGTTGCTAAGGAGTCTCCATCTGGGATGATCCCCCTACCTCTCCAGATCAGCCAGGTGATATCAATTAGCTCTTACAAAGAGACAATTCCTGAGAATATATAGCAAGGAGAGAAGTTGCCAAAAACATTTTCCAAGGTCCCTGGGAAAAGTTGGCTCAAGCCTAAGGTAGTTAGTTGTTAAAGTAGTGAAATACACAAGTACAGAAATTGTTGGGCCAAGGTGCACCTCACAACTCCTGGACCTGGAAGTTCTTTTATTTCTTCATGGTGTTTCCTCCAGCTCACTTCAGGGCATTGTCTCAGCATGGACAGATTGCATCTTTGCTCAGCTAGGCTGGCTCCTTGGGAGGAGAAATATCTCAGCTGATTAACAGGGTCTGATTAACAGCTGGTCTGGGTCAAGCAAGTGGCTAGCTTCTCATGGGGCTTAGCTACTGCTGCTCTTGGTTCTAGTGGATTCTGCTAACTCCAGTTGCTGATGAGATTATAACCTAGCCACTTCTATTTCCAGAATCCCATTCACCTAAGAGAGGTACCATTCATTCATGGCATATGGTGGCATCATGGAGAAATGAGGCAGCCACCATTGCTTCTCCCACCAGGTCACTGACATACAAAAGACACACACACACACACACACACACACACACACACACACACACATGATCCAGTCTTCTATTTTAGTGATGCTAATTAGTAATACTCCTTTCCAAGAAATCTTGTTTTCATTTCATTCATTTTATTATTCTTTTCCAGTTCTACGATACTCTAGAATTGATTCCCAGGAATGTTCATTCTCAGTGAATGCAACAAGAATGCAATGCAATGAGAAATGTTCTGTAACTCAAGTCTAGGGGGAACAATTCTATTGTTTTCCTTTTCTCTCATAACATTCTTTTTATGGTCACACGATCTCTTGTGTGGATCTATGATTTTCTTTTCAACCCTTTCTGAGCAATGTCCCCTTGACATCTTATCACCAAGGTTCAAGTCATTTTGTCTGTTCTAATGGGAGTTAGTACCAAGATATATAACCCTTTCCTGGAGAACCTGATATCCTGAAGGGTTCTCCCTACCTGGCAAAGGTTCCATTGTCCAAAAGAGTTTGCTGCAAAATACTTGTCTCAATCCTTCCTGCCTCTGTGAGATTGTTTAATAATGCTACTAGCTTGTGGTTTCTTTCTGTTGGTGTTCTGTGGATTGGCTGAATAACTATTTTACCATCTGTTTCCAATATTTCAAGGGCATTTTCCAAAATAATTTTTTAAGAAGAATGATATGTAGGTTTCCTTTTTTATTTTTAGGTGGGAGATACTTATAATTCTTAGATTATTTCTTCATATCCCATTAAAGTATTTTTTTCTATTGTAATATTCTCATGTATTTTTCAGACTTATCTGATTTGATCTGATTTATTTTTTCTTTCAGTAACATGCTCTTCAGTATTGTTATTCTCTTTTTTTCAGAAATCGTACTATTTTTAGAGAGTCTGTCTTTTGTTCTAAACTCACTACTTTTTATTACATTTATTGGTTTCTCAAGAGCTCTAATTTCTGCCATCATTTCTTTGTTATTTTTATTTAATTCTTTTATTGCTCTTCTGAAACATTATAGAAATTCTTAGAGTTGCTCCATTGTCATTTTATTTATTATACTTGAGGAATTTGTGCTGATACCTTCATCTTCCTCAAGTGATCTTCATTTGATTTTTTAAAAATTGCCATATTTATTCATGGATATGATTCTTTTCTTTTAATGTTTGTCTATTTTGTCTTTCTCATTTAGCCTTTGTCTTTATCACTCTGCTTATTCTCCTAGATTCTCTTTGCCGAAAATGTGCTATTTATTCAATTATTTCCCTTCTGAAGGACTAGGCCTTGACTGTTTTACCTGTTATTCTGATTGACTATTTTCGTCACCTGGGATTATCAGAGTTGATTGAATTTTATGATCTGAAGGGCTAAAGGCCATCAATTGGGAGAGCACTTCAGGGAGACATTGAAAGGAGTCATTTGGAGGAGATTCCTAAAGACTACTATTGTTAGACCAGCAAGTAATCTTTCACATTTTTTTTCCTCCCAGACTCCACTCTGTTCTCTAAGACTTTCTTCAGTCTCTGAGCTAACCCTTGGATAATATTAAGAAAAAAAGTTCTGCAAATCTTTTGCAATTGAGTTTCTTTTCTAACCTCTTTTTATTCCTTCTGAATATAATCTGCTTCTTCTTGTAGAATATTATTTTAAATATAACCATTCCACAGTCTCTTTAAAATCTGTACTCTTCTATGACCAATCCCTTCTAATCTTCCTTGGAAAGTTCCTTGTAAATCAAGGCAAATGTGATTCATAGTTTTAAATTGACTGAAATCAGATAACCCCACTGTCAAAGGATTAACTCTAAAACCAATATATAAGACAGCAGTTAGCACAAGGCATGTAGAGTATACCAGGTGTAGCTTTTGAGAGTAAGAATGTATGCTGGAACTACATGCCCCCAGCATACCTTGCACCTCCCAGGGTCCCTCTCCCTTACTTCCTGGCATGGGATTGGTCTATAAATGGACCAATCCCGCATCAAGGAGGGCCTTTGGAGGGGACAGGGAGCTGATTCAGGGGAGTGAATCTGAGGAGCTGGTCCAGAGCAAAGGTATTTTTTTGGTTTCTCTTTATTAAAATACCCTTTTTATATATTGTTGGAGTTGCCTTTTTTCCATCTCACAATTGGCAACTACAAAGGGACAGAGGGCCTTCCTGTAATTAGGGAACCCATCCCCCCCCCCAGTTTCCCATCCAATTTCAGGAAAAAGGATCAAAAAGGAGCACAGACTTCACCTGCACACTGCCAAGGAAGCACAGACTTAACCTGAATAGTGCCAAAAGAGCACACAGGTCAAAAAGAACCCAATCCAGGTAGGATTGATGAGGTTCTACACCAATACAAAAGGACTTGAACCTTGTGTGAGACTTGAGGTTGTGGCACTTGACATAGGACTCCTTGTACCACACTCTTTGTACAATACTTTCTATCAAGTATCTAACAATTGGCTATTCTGGCTTCCCTATCCCTGAGAGAAGAGGAAAGACCAGAACAGGGAATGATATTTCCCAGTTGCTTCGAAAATCTAGTCCCTTTTCTATCTTTCATACTGTGGCAATTTACTGTAACCCTGGCTGCTGACTTGGTAAGGGCAGGATTGCAATTGCAGGCTTATTGGACATAAATCACTTTGATCAGATCCTAATTCAAGAACCTGTTATGATTTTATTTTTCTTCATTTAGAATTTTTTATATATCAGATTTGAATTTGGATATTTTATATTTCATCCAGTAATTGATATTTTTATTTGGCAATGATTCATATACCTCATACCTCAGCCATGTATCCCTGTATGATTTCTATGTTTCTCTATATCCTCCACAGGGGGGGATGTGTTATTATCCTATAATGAAAAGTTTAAGTTATTTTAATTATTATTTATTTATTTATTCATTCATTTATTTGTTTGTTTGTTTGTTTATTTATTTTTTAAACCCTTACCTTCTGTCTTGGAGTCAATACTGTGTATTGGCTCCAAGGCAACAGAGTGGTAAGGGCTAGGCAATGGGGGTCAAGTGACTTGCCCAGGGTCACACAGCTGGGAAGTGTCTGAGGCCAGATTTGAACCTAGGACCTCCTATCTCTGGGCCTGGCTCTCAATCCACTGAGCTTCCCAGCTGCCCCCTTAAGTTATTTTAAAAGTAATTTTAGGGTAAGAAATTTACTGCCTCCCAGAATCCAGAAGGTGAACTCCTTACAGAAGATACCATAAAGAAGCCTGCAGAGACCACACATTGCTCCAAGAGATCCTGAGCAAACTTTTTGATGTGCTGAATTGAATTTTGGTGGTGCTAAATGCATTTGTTTTATTAACTGCATTTGTTTTGTTGAATACATTTATTTTGTATGTTGTATGTGTGTGTGTTTTTTTTCTCTTTTGTTTCCTATTCTCCCCAAGTTGATGTATATTCCCCTTTCAAAACTGTATATATCTTTAGTTTGGTTATGTTTGCAAGATCCATTGGGGAGATTGGTCTCCCAACAGATCCCAGGGGGGTATGTGGGTTTTGAGAAAAAGAATGTATGCTGGAACTACATCCCCCAGCATGCCTTGCACCTCCCAGGGTTCCTCCCCCTACTTCCTGGAGTGGGATTGGTCTATAAATGGACCAGAGAGGGCCTTTGGATGGGACAGGGAGCTGGTTCAAGGAAGTGGAGAGGAGAGGAGCTGAGAAGCTGTTCCAGAGCAAAGGTATTTTTTTGTTTTCTCTTTATTAAAACACCCCATTTATATATTTTTGGAGTCTCCTTTTTCTCTCTCACACACAGGTCAAATCAGACTCACATCAATTCTACTTGGTGTCACTATAAGGTACATAGGCATGGATGATCAAGACACCTTAGCTATTGGCTATAGAAGGAGTATTGAGATGAGAGAGCCAGAAGGGAAGGCCTGGTGAGGGGGTCTTCTGTTTTGTTTTGTTCTTTTCTATGAGAATTTCTTCATTGTGAGTTCTTTCATTTGCCCTCTTGTTATTGCATTTGCTCTATTTTGGGGACATTTTTATAATTTGTTTAGAAGAATTAGGGAGGGAATTTCTCTCTAGGTTGCCTCCGTCTTCCCAGAATGACTTATCTCCTCCCTCTCTCTCCACATCATACACCCCAATTTTCACTAAATTCAATTTACTACTTCTTTTGAAGAACAGCCAAATGGAAGCACGAGTTTCTTTGAACCCCATAAACCAATTGAATCAGGTGGTTATTAATTTGGTGTCCATTGACTCCTAAGGGATCTGTGGATATATTTCAGGGAAATACTTGAGTTTGGATGGGGAGGAGAAGGGAAGTATTTCATTATAATTAAATTCCTTTGTAATCCTTTGTGCTTTATTTTAGGCTTTATCAGACTGTGCAAGGAGTCCTTGTCACAGGAAAGGTTAATTCTTCCTATACTAGTCTGGCAAATGATTCTGATCCTATCCCATATAGTTGAGGTTGACTTGGCTTCAGTCACTGTTCAGTAAGAACTGGGGAATGATGCCATCATTGCTTTTACTCTTGATTGCTGGAGTGCCATCTAAGTGGACCCATAATCCTTTGATTTTAAGTCTGTGCAATCTAGCTACAAAAAAGTCTCTTTGGTTCTTTGTCCTTGCAGTAGAAAATTTCACACTTGGGGAATTGTTCCACAAGGAGACAGACCTCTCTAAAAATTGCACCCAGTAAATGGCTGCTCACTCCATCCCTGGCTGCTCCCCTGGCATTTACAGTACAGTATCATCTTTCATGGGTCTCCTACCAGAAAAGGAGATTTTCTGCCCATGCTTTGCCTGACTGCAGGCCTGGGCGCCAGACCTAGCTCTGTAAAATGGTGATAATATATAATATCGACCCTTGTGGCTTGTGGAATGTTGTGTGAGGATGAGTTAGATAATAGATGTGGAAAAAAAAACGTGCATTTTTCTGAAGGTTGCCACACAAATCAAAACTGATGAATATTTATGTTGAAGGCACTGAATCCAGGGAGCTAGAGCAATCACGGTTATTCATAACAAGTCTTTATTACGCACTGAGGCGCCATATCTAGTGGAAGGATTAATCTCTTACATTCGGAATTTCCACCTTGGGTTGGGAGGGGGAATATAGAACTATAGAGTTTAGAACAGAAATTTTAAAACTTATTTCTCCAGTCTCGACTTTCTTCTCCCCAAAATTTCTACGGCTGCCTCAAACAGTGACCAGATCTCACTCTTGCTCTCCCAAATGAAGTACAGAACCTGCAAGAAAACAGAAATGCCCAGTAGATTGTGCTGGCCCACTGTTGATAGCTTTATTGATCAGAGTTGGCACATTGGAATGCACTCAAAGACAAATGGATGGTCTGTGCAGTCCTGATAGCACAGAGTGCTGGAATGATACCTCTGAGAAGGTCTTCTGAAGGTCATTTAGTCCATCTCCCTGCTACAGTCCAAAACTGGACATCAAATCTAGCCAAACAAATCGGTCTTTGTTCTCCAAAGGTTTCTGGGGAAAAAAATCCTACTCTGATACTTACGTAGCCTTCAAGGGCAAATGTTGAATCATTTCTGCTTCTTTATTTTTTATAGATTACTCACAGGTTGTGGGCCTGGATTTGAAACAAAAGCACTTTTTTTTAGACTGAGTTTGGGCTAGAAGTGCAGCAGCCATTCATTTTCCAGCCAGGATCACTTCACCCCTCCTTGTCAGCCTGGTAGCCCTCTCTCTCCTCTTGGGGGCTCCCTCTATTAGTGTTAGGCTCAGCACAGACCCTCGAGGCAAAAGCCCTATTAGAACTCAGAGCTCCCAAACTCGTGAGTTCATATCTCGCCTCAGACACTTGCTAGCTGGGTAAACCTGGGCATATCCCCTAACTCTGCACTTTCTTAATTAGACATTCAATAAAACAATAATTTTAGCTGTAATTTGTAAAATTGGTCAATTTCTGAGGAGAAAATGCTCACATTAAAAATTGGACAATTGGGCTTTCCCATATTGGTACTAGCTGGTCTCGGCATACCTCTGGATGGAAGTTACCCTAATGATCATCTAGTCCATTCCTCTTATATTACCAATTAGGAAAGAGAGTCCTAGAGAAATAAAGTAGCCTGCCCTAGATCACAGAGGTATCAAATAGCAGAGGCAAGATTTGAATTCAGATCTTTTGACTACAAATTTTTACATTAAAATAACATCAATGATGCCATTTTGTTCATATCTACCATTTTGTGAAGTTAAACTTACATTTCTTGGAAATAACCTGATTTTGGAGAAACCTCAAGAATACTCTTATCATCCAGTTATTCTTTTTCCTCCCTCCATCAACAACATACTGTTTTTCCCATTGTTTTCCTCCCTTAAATTATAGATTAACTGTGTAGAAACTTTGTTTACCAATAATCTTAGACCTGGTTTGTTTCTGTAACCTCATGCATTGCTAAATAAATCTTCTAAATGTAAATACTCTGTATTTTTATTCCACTGTAACAAAATCCATTATACCAAACTCTCTCCACCAGAAGCTCATCTAATACAACTATTCCTTCTGACTAAAGAAAGGAAAGCAATATTTATTATTATCTTTTGTAGGCCTACATATAATTTTAATGGACTTTTTAAGAAAAAATTGTATCTAGGGAACTGAATGTCCCTAACTTTTCATGTCAGTTATTTCTGTGGTTGTTGAGTTGTTTCAGCCAGGTCTGACCCTTCATGACCCTACTTGGAGTTTTCTTGGCAAAGATTCTCAAGTGCTTTGCTGTTTCCTTCTCCAGCTTATTTTACAGATGACAAAACGGAGGCAAACAGAATTTGGGGATTTGCCCAAGTTTACATAACTAGTAAGTGTCTGAGGCTAGATTGAACTCAGGAAGAAGGATCTTGGGGTACATTTGAGAAAGCAAGACCTATTGGGAGGCTAACATCATTCTCCAAGTGAATGGTAATGATGCCCTGCATAAGGGTACGAGCAATGGGGACAGAGATCCAGGGAAAGTTGTGAGAATTCTTGCAGAAGTGCAATTGATGGGACAATTCACTGGCTATGAAAAGCAATAGAGATGAGAGAAGTCAAAGGTAATCACAAGGGTACTGAATTAATAATAATATTTAAAAATAATAATATTACATGAAAAAACAATAATGTTGACCGTAATTTTTTAAAAGTTTGAGCCAAAGTCTCACCCTCCCTGAGATGACAAGCAATCTGCTATAGATTTTACATGTGTAATGGTGTAAAACATCTTTCCATGTTGGTCATTTTGTGAAAAAGAACTTGAAGAAACAAAAGAAAAGTAAAGAAATAAAGTGAAATATACTATGTCTTGGTTTGCATTCAGACTCCATCAGTTTTTTTTCTCCAGAGGCAGATGGCATTTTTCATCATGATCCTTGAGGATTGTCTTGGATCACTGTACTGCTAAGAATAGCTAAGTCATTCATAAATGTTCATCATATAATATTGCTGTTGCTCTACAATGTTCTCCTGGTTCTGTTCACTTTACTTTGCAACTGATGCAACAACACAGGTTAGAGCTATACCTTTTCTGACAATCCAGGTCCTGTAGGACAGGAATTATCCTGGGCAGGGAAGAGGAAGGAGAAGGGCAAAAGAATAAGCATGTATATGTAAGATTTAAAATGAATATCAAATACTCCAAGTATATTTTATAAGATTTAATAATAATCAATTGAAGTAGAGGAAATAAAAAGAAACAAAAGTGAAAACCTAAGTAAAGAGAAGTTTTCCCAACCACATTAGTGGGAGAACGAGAGTGAGAGCAAAAGTGAGAGAGTGAGAGAGTAAGAGAGAGAGAGAGAGAGAGAGAGAGAGAGAGAGAGAGAGAGAGAGAGAGACAGAGAGACAGAGAGAGAGACAGAGAGAGACAGAGACAGAGAGACAGAGAGACAGAGAGACAGAGAGAGAGAGACAGAGAGAGACAGAGAGACAGAGAATGAGAGAGACAGAGAGAGAGAGAGGAGTTACAGAAACTTTATCTATAAAACATAATGACGTAATGATGAAAGTGGGATTCTGGGAAATGGAGTCCTGGGGTACAAAATTTTAATTACACATATATAATGCCTACCATAAACTAGGCACTGTGCTAAGTAGTTTATAAATATCTCATTTCATCTTCAAAACAACACTGTGAAATTGGTGCTGCCGTTATCCTTATTTTATAGCTGAGAAAACTGAGACCAAAAGAAGTTTGCCCAAGGTCAATAAAGTGAAATATACTATATCTTGGTTGGCATTTAGACTCCATCAGTTTTTTTTTCTCCAGAAGAAGATGGCATTTTTCATCATGATCCTTGAGGATTGTCTTGGATCACTGTACTGCTATCTTTCAAACTTTGTGTCTAGGGCTCTATCCACTGTACCACCAAATTGCCTCAAAAAAGTCAAGATCAGAAGAAAAGAATGAAAAAGCCAAAGAATCCAAAATTTGGGAAGGGAGGAAGAGAAATGGAGTGGGTGTGGTCAGTAGTCAAACATTGGAAGAGAGGTGGTAAAAAGAGGGCAAGATGACCACTGGAATACAAAAAAACCTCTCTGGTCCTAAGGCAACTTTCATGGGATAGCTATCATATTGAGGCTAAGCTTCTAGGCAGAAACCAGTCCATAACGTGATTGGGAAGACAGGAGATATTGGAAGATTGGCCAGAGCAAAGCAGTTAACAAGAAGGAAAAATAACTAGAAGAGGAAATAGGTCTAAATCCAAATTGTCAAGCTAAGTTACACCAGTTCTTTAGTTTTCTGTTTGACTTGACTGAACACCTGGGAACCTGTATCAGGGAAAACAAAAAGAGATTACTTGGGCTGTGAGTGGAAAAACATTGAGAATATTTGCTGAATACAATGTAGTACCTTTTCTGGTTTCATCTCCCAATTCATGGGTACACTGACTGGCAGTCTAGATCCATAGAACATCCATGACTACTATTTTCTTCAGGGCCCTAGTGATCATGCTGAGGAGTTGTGGCTTTTAATATTGTAGTTCTGGAGCCCCTACCAGCATGCTCACTCTTATCAATTAGAATCAGTTGAATCATGGTAATTTTTAGAAAAGGAATTTACTTCTCAGTATTTCTTCACATATAGAAAGAAAAATATTTTGAACCCAACGATTTACTCTCCACTTGTATCCATAGAATCTTTTAGTTAAGTGGGTCTAAACTCAAAAATTCAATGATACTAAGGTGCATGTGTACCTCCTAACCTTTGGGGGTTAAACTAACACAAAACAGAATGAATAATGAAGCCATTGACAAAAATAGTAAAGGTGGAAGGTGGAACTGTTTTGAGAGCAAGAAAATAAGCTCATTTTTTGGACATAGTGTGAGTACATGAATTAATTAATTTATTAATTTAGGGCATATTTTATTTAATTAATTAACTTTGAATATTTTTCCATGGTTACAAGATTCACATTCTTTCCCTCCCTTCCCATAGCCAGTGAGCAATTCCACTGGGTTTTACATGTGTCATTGATCAAGACCTATTTCCATATTATTGATACTTGCACTAGGATGATCATTTAGAGTCTACATTCCCAGTCATATCCCTATCGACTCATGTGATCAAGCAGCTGTTTTTCTTCTGCATTTCTACTCCCAAAGTTCTTCCTATGAATGTGGATAGTGTTCTTTCTCATAAGTCCCTTAGAATTGTCCTGGGTCACTGCTTTACTGCTAGTAGATAAGTCCATTACATTCAATTGTACAGTCTCTATGTACAATGTTCTCCTGGTTCTGCTCCTTTGTGAGGACATTTAGATAGAGCTCTGTCATATATATATATATATAAAACTAAATATTTAGATTGATTGAACTAGATATTTAGATTTAGATTGAATTAAGTAGACAGGTCTTGACTAGAGATAGAACTTTTTTAGCCATCAGCATAGATGAAAGTTTAAACTACAAAAGAGAATAAGAGTGTGAAGAGAGGGAGTTAGGAGATAGTAGAGAAGAGAAAAAGAGAACCTTGAGATACAGCTATATAAAAGGAGTAGCAAGAGAAAGAAGAGCTAGTATGAGTGATTAGAAAGACAAAAAGAGACTTAGGAGATTGTGGTGTTTCTGAAACCAAGGGTGGAGAGAGTATCCAGTAAAAAGTGGTAGAGAAATATCAAGGGAGATGTGGATGAGCAAAAAGTCTTTGGATTTGATGATATAGAGCACACTGATGACCTTTGACATAATAATTTCAGTAGACTGGTGTAGATGGAAGCCCTGTTAGAAAAAAAAAATATATAGATATAGATATATAGATATAGATATTCCCCCAAAAGAACTTCTCCCAGCAGAGTTGATGAATGAGAACAGTTTGTTCCAATGGCCATAAAGGTATATGAAGACCATGGAGGCAATATTGTTTAAAGCTCATTTCTGAGATAGAAATGTTCATACTTAAAAGTTAATAATTATCTCACAAACTTGTCCCAGCAAGTTATTGTTTATAGTTATTCCTTCGTTGTTTCACACATCTTTCCCCAAAAGAACTTCTCCCAGCAGGGTGGATGAATGGGAACAATTTGTTCCAATGGCCCGGAAAGGTGACAGAAGTAGGCACTGTGGAGGGCTTAGAGTTTAGTAAGACTTGGAAAGGACTGAGAACATCCACTGCATCCTTGGCAACCATCTGGTTATCCTGGACTTTTGTCTTGCGTTGATGACTAGAAGAAAGAGCAAGGACGACTTTGTCCAATTCTGCCTCCTTTAAATCCAATTCGCTCTCCAGTGCAAGACATTCCCCTGTGCTGTCATTGGTCTTCAGAAATGATAATTTGATAATAAATATAATATAAAATAATAAATATAAAAATAATAAAATGATAATAAAGAAGCTGTGTCACATGACTCATGCAAAGCCTTGCTTGATCTGAACGTAGTTTCTCCTCCTGAATAGATTGTAAGTGTCTTTAGGACAGCAACTGCCTTTTACTTCTTCTATTGTCTATTGTTGTTCCACCCACATAATGAACTCCCATAGAGAGTCCAGAAGTCCACTTTGTGTCTATAGCATAGACATTGGTTACCAAGTGGAAGGAGAGGAAACAATGCCAAGGAAGCAGCTACCTGGACCCACAAGGGACACTTGGGAAAGTCACCCTCTTGTTATTCTACACGGTGTTTGTATGCAAGCACAAAGAACCAATCCATCTCTAAACTCAAACAACAGATCCCTCCGGACTAGGAGCTGAATAAAATGTCATACGCCCGTCTGCTCTGCTGATTGACCGTCTGCCAAGGGAACAATTCTATAAACGCCCTCAAGTTCTCTCTGCCATCTGCTTCCCTCCTGTTCATCCCTTCACTCAGGTTGAAAAGGGAAAAGTGCTATTCTTACTGATAGTAGAAAAAGTCACCATTTGAATAGAGAAAATACTGCTATTTTCCATCAAAATTGGCCTCATCTATTTGATATGGAAAACATAACCTGGACAGACCTGGAATGGGAATTTGAAAAGCCTGTTATGCGAATCCCAAGTCTTTTGATAGTGTCATGCAGTCTGCAAAGCCTCAACTCAGGATTCATAATTAATTGCTAACAAGTCCATTCAATAAGTTCTGAGATCGTTTCATGTTCCTGAGGAAAGACAGTTTGCTTTGCATTCCCTCCTGTAAGGAATATCACTCCCCTTGATATCAAAAGAAACAAAAGAGTTTTAAAGGGGGGAGGGGGCATGTAAAGACCTTTAGATGAACATAAAGCAGGTAAAGGCACTATGGTAATAACATGTGAGAGAACAAGTTGATGAAAGTGGCATGTTCAGAACATACAAGTCAAACTCAAACTTTTTCTGGAGCAGCCAGGAAAGGAGAAGATGGAAGAGGAAAGCCTGTGAAAGGACGGAGACAGCGCCCTACAGAATTGTGTGCTTTCTGATTCCATTGTTTTGCTCTGAGGCTCCAACAAAAGGCTCCTTGGCATTTTCTACATTTTCTGAATGAAATGGGAAAGCCTGGAAACATTTAGGAGAATGTTTGTTTTCTTTTAATGACTGATTTTTCTGAAGAAGTTGAAATAGTTTGGATAATATGCAAGTATTTATGTTTGGAAAAATAAACACAGAGCTTACGATTCAGTTCAAATAAATGGGTGCAAGGGTGTTGTGCAAGGGCATCTCAGTGAGGCAGAGGATACAGTGCTGAGCCTGGAGTCAGGAAAATTCATCTACTTGAGTTCATATTTGGCTTTAGAGAGTTATTAGCTTTGTGACCCTGGGAAAGTCATTTAACCCTGTGTACTTCAGTTTCTTGATCTATAAAATGAGCTGGAGAAGGAATGGCAAATCACTTCAGTATTTTTCCCAAGAAAGTCCAAATGTGGTCACAAAGAGTCAGATGTAATTGGAAAAGGACTCCACAAGAAGAATGCTCATGACAACATGTTGGGCACTTGGGATGCAGAGATTAAAAAAAAAAAGGCTCTGGCCTCAAGGAACTTATAGTCTAATGGAGGGATATATTAGGAACATCAATAAACAAATGCAAAGTATATGTAAGGTAACACAACATAATTTCAGGAAGTAGGGAGGCACACTAATGTACAGTTGGAGTTGTAAACTGGTCCATCCTTTCTGGAGGACAATAGGGAACTATTCCCAAAAGATTATAAAACCATATATACCCATTTGACCCAGAAATATGAGGTCTGCATCCCAAAGAGACTTGACTAGAGCACCATGGATTGTCCATCATGAGAGAAGGCTAAGATTCATTTGAGATTCAGCCCCCAAAAGCCTATCCTCAGAGGGGACAGAGTCAGAAAATGAACAGGGGAAAATAAGAGGTGAGGAGAGAGGAAGAGAGAGAGAGAGAGACAGAGACAGAGAGACAGACACAGAGAGAGAGAGAGAGAGACAGAGAGAGAGAGAGACAGAGACAGAGACAGAGAGAGAGAGGGAGAAAGAGAGAGAAAGAGGGAGAGAGAAAGATTGAAAAAGAGGAGAGAGAGATAGAGAGAGACAGAGAGACAGAGGGAGAAAGAGAGAGAGAAAGAGAGAGAGAAAAAGAGGAGAGAGAGAGAGGGAGAAAGAGAGAGAAAGAGAAAAAGATAGAAAAAGAGGAGAGAGAGAGAGAAAGAGGAGGGAGGGGGTGAGAGAGAGAGAGAGGAGAGAGAAATTACCAAAGATCTCCAAAAGAATAAAACTCAAACACCTTTAACATAAAAAGATAAATCAGCAGCCAAAATGCTAATAACATAAGGAACTATGGCCTTTAGATCTAACAAATAAGTTCAGACATCCATGAATAAATACCGTAAAATGAACTCTTGATGAGAAAGCATCCCATAGAATGTGAGAACATGGAGCCATAAAAAAGTGAAATAAGAATTATGAGAGTGTAATTTAGGGCCTGCACAGCAAAAATAAAAGGCAAAATAGAAAAACTGTATTACAAGAGAGAATAATAGATTGAAAATGCAAGTATTCAGAAGTGAAAGACAGACTAGAAGAAGAAAAGCATTTCTTTCATATGGTTATAATATATAACTGCCCTATCTCTGATTTACATTGTCCCTTGATAACTCTCTCCTCTCTTTTGGAGAAACTCTTAGCATAGAATTAAGCCAAGTAATAATTATTTTCTTGTGGGCTCTGAAATTAGGGTGTAAAAAGTCAGATAATTTAAAGAAAAATAGCCTACTTTTTTTTTTTTAGTGTACAGGCTCCCATAGGACTGAATGTAGTCCAGAATGTCCCTTTATGTATAAGGAGTGCCTGAGAATTATAGCACCCTCTGGGTCCTGTAGCAGTTATATATGTAATAATATATATAATTACATTGGTAAGAGATGAACTATATCAAATGGTTATACTCATTTTTATTTAAATCAGAAAATGAAATGAGAAAAAGGGAAACACTTTTTTTCATTTAAATGTTATTTAAAGAAAGATTGATTACAAATAATGTTCAACCTTATTCCTTATTAAGAGCTACTATGATGAAATAATTTTAAATCTATGATTATAAAACTTTTTTAAATTTATTTTTAAAATGTTTTGTTCTGAAAAGAATAAAGCCCTTTCAGAGAGTCTGTAAAAGTTAGAGACAGTTTGAAGTCATCACTAGTGATATGCCTATGGGAGTCATATAAATTCCAATTAATCAGGTAGCCATCAGTTACCTAAAATACCTATGGGGACTGTGGAGATTGAGAGCAATTTGATTCCAAGAGAGTTTGGTGGGGTGATTTATAAAGGAGAATTGTAATGAAGTCTGGGAATAAGACCAGGGTTAGATTAAACTGTGATTAATACGAGTTAAAGATTAGTGAGAAAGATACAAAATGAATTTATTTAAAATGTATTTTCTTTACTATCTGCTTAAAATTATAAAATTCAAGATCTTGAAAGTAGAACTTAAAAACTCTGAGAAGTGAACATATATCCCAACTGCTAATTTTGCAAATGAAGAAATTTGAACTTAATTAAGCAACTTGCTCAAAGTCATCAAGGTTGTAAGCAGAAGATCTGGGACACTTGAAGCCTTAGAACTTCAGGTTCCTCATCTGTACCATGGCAAGATTGTACAAGATGATGTTCCTTATTGCTCTCAAGTCTATGATCTATTATTTATCCAAGTTCATATAGTTTCTTAGTGGCAATATGAGTCAAGACTAGAATCCAAGTCTCCTGAGATTACTGTTTGCCAAGCTTCGCTGTCTTAATGTACATCTCTCTCTCTATTTTTTTATAAATATATATGTGTGTATATATATACACACATACATACATATGAATTCTGATCTATTTTAGTGAGCTAAGCACATTCATGGCATATATGACCAAAGCATTTATTGCCCATTTGTGGCAGTATTCAAAGTCTTATAGACTGAATATTATAATGAACTTTAGAGGGAAGATAAATTTTAGAAATTATCTAAGTTTAACCTTTTTATTTAATAAAGGAGGGGTTCCACTTCACATGCATCAGATTAGCCAAGCTGACAGAAGAAGGAAAATGATAAATGCTGGAAGGACTCCAAGAAAATAAGCACAGTAATGTACTGTTTGTGGAGCTGTGAATTGGTGTGGCCATTCTGAAAAGCAATTTGGAACCGTGCCCTCCGAGATTATTCAAGTGTGCATATCAATCAGTCTAGTGATCTACCACTACTATGCCTATGTCCCAAAGAAATTAAAGAAAAATGCTCAAAAATATTTATAGAAGCTTTTGTGGTAGTGGCAAATAAGGAGATGCATTTCAATTGGGGGATGTTTTGTGGTATACGGATATAATGGAAAACAATATATGAACTGATGCAAAGCGAAATGAGCAGAACACAAAAAAAATTATACAATAATAACAGTGGGGGGGGGGGAAGACAGTTTTAAAAGCCTAAGAACTCTGACAAAATGATAAGCCATGATTCCAGAGTACTAGTGAGGAAGCTTTCTATTCACCTAAGAGAGTACTGATGGACTCAAAATGCCAAATAAAGCATATAATTTTTCAATAAAGCCAAGGATTTGTTTGGCCTGACTATTCACATATGTTACAAAAGTTTTCTTCTTTTTTCTTTTTTAATATTGGGGGAGATGGCAGAAAGAGAAAAGCTATTTTTGTTCATTAAACAACTTACAAATGTAGTGTGAAAAAAAAAAAAAGAAATCACTCCACAAACTATAAATACATGAGGCATATGAAAGGCAGAACATATATTACAACCTATTCTTCTAACTCTTTATTTTCCAATTTGTTATTCTTTTCACTCCACTGTATTACTTCTGTTTAAGAAGAAAACCATAACCTGGATTTGCAAAATGAAACTGATGAAGTGGTGGATTAAATGATTTACAGTGCAATAATTAATAACAACATTAGACTGTCAAAAATCCCCTTCACCTTCTCCTTTGGTAGGGAATCCATAACTACCTATACTAGTTTTACACACACATCACAATTATCTGGCAATGGCAGAAAAACAAGCATAATATATTCTCCATAGGTCACTTTGAATTCCATTTGCTTTTCATTTTTTTCTGGAACTGAGGAGCTATCTCTTGTGGTTGACTCTTGTGACTAATTGCTTCCAGTTCTCATGCCCTATCACACTGGCTCTGTTGATAGGGATTTGTGAAAGATTCTTTATCACTATTTGGAATGAAATTAGCATAATTCTGCTAAAGTCCTGATAAAAATATATGTGGTTCCCAGATGTTTTGTGTAAGAAAGTCTTAGGTAGAAATCCAACTTACAATAATTCCTTACTTCTTTTATCTCCTTTCTTCTCATCTCATTGATCCTTCTTCAGATATACTTTTCCCCCATATTGTCTCTATGTAGTATGTGCACCTTCTTCATAGTATTGCTGTAGGATACAGTTTCATTACTATATTTATATCAGTCAGTCAGTGGTAGTCTCTCGTGATCAAGAATGACGATTGTCTTTGTGCAGTTTCATCTACGGTGTACCCTCCTGTGGCTTTGGAGTCCAAAGACTGAGGCGCACAGTTTGTGGCACACGGGGCCTGGGACGCCAGTTGTTATGGGAGGTGCAGTTGTGGCCTGGTGTTGGCGTTCACGAGCAGCGGCAAGATGTCGACGTCGCTCATCTTCAAAGGTGGTGGCGGCATCATGGTGAATGTGGGTTCTCCAGCTGCTTCTGTCCGAGGCAGCGAGTTCTAGTTGCTTTGGTGTCATGCCAGCCCACTTCAAGTTGGACTTTAGCTGATCCTTGAATCTTCTCTTTGGCCAGCCTTGTTTCCTGAGTCCAGCTGACAGTTCACCCTAGAATACCTGTCTTGGTACTCGCTGTGGGTCCATGCGGATGACGTGTCCAGACCATCGTAGCTGGGTTTGCAGGACTTCAATGCTGGTGAAGTTGGCTCTGTCGAGGACTTCCTGGTTGGTGATTTGGTCCTGCCATCGGATCCTCATGATTGACGGGAGGGAATGTTGGTGGAATTGCTCCAGCTGCTTCATGTGCTTCCGGTACAGTGTCCATGTCTCACACCATACAGGAGCGAGCTGAGGACCACTGCGTTGTACACTTTGAGCTTCGTCGCAGTGCTTACACCGCTGTGTTGGAGGACTTTGCAGCGCAGCCGCCCGAGTGCCTGGCTGGCCTTTTGGATCCTGGCATTGATCTTGTGGTCTAGAGACCCGTCGTTGGTGATGGTGCTGCCCAGGTACTTGAAAGTGTTGACGTTAGAAAGCTGCGTGACGTCGATTGTAATGCACGGCTGGTTCGTTGGCCTCCCTGGTGCAGGTTGGAGCAGCACCTCTGCTTTGCTGAGGCTGATAGTCAGGCCAAACAGTTTTGTTGCGGTGGAGAACCTGTCCACAATGGTTTGGAGATGATTTTCTTGGTGGGCCATGAGAGCACAGTCATCTGCAAAGAGAGCTTCCAGGATGAGTCTCTCTGTTGTCTTTGTTTTTGCAGTCAGGCAGCGAAGGTCAAATAGTGAGCCATCCAGTCAGAATTTGATATAAACGCCCAGATTTAGATCCATCACAGCATGTCGTAATACTTAGGTGAAAAATAGGTTGAATAGCACTGGAGCGAGAACACAGCCTTGTTTCACGCCATTGGAGATGTTGAAGCGATTGGAAGTCTCTCCACCAGATAGGACTTCCCCTGTCATGTCGACACGAAAGAGCTGGATCAGTTTGACTAATTTTGCTGGGCAACTGAGCTTGCTGAGGATCACCCACAATGCATCCCTGTTCACTGTGTCGAACGCCTTCGTCAGGTCTATGAAGACAATGTAGAGACTCAGGTTCTGCTCAAGGCATTTTTCCTGCATTTGCCTCACTGTGAAGACCGAATTGGAATAATATTTCTACCCAGATATATGTTTTATAAAGTTTATTAGGAAGGGTAGACAATCATTACTATAAGTAACCTGACCATGTGATTCCTAGATCCCCAGTCTCTTTCCTCTTTCCTCCTCACCTGCCTGCTCTGTTCCTGACTTCTTCCTTACTCGTTCTCTTCTCAGTTCTTCTCCAATTCTCTCTTGATTCTCCCCCTTCAAGCCCAAAGCCTTGACATTTATTGAAGCACAGTATGTTGACTGATGCAAAACCTGGCACTGTGGTATATCAGGAATGTTTGATGGGCAGGCTACTCAGGAGGGGGAGGGTATAATCTTTCTTGACACAATATGTAATAGAATACTATAAATAATTTCCCTTCTTCCTGAAGATACAAATTCAACCATTCCTCCCTCCCCATAATATATGCATACACACTCTCTGGGCAGGTATTCTCACTCCCATTACTGAGAAGATTCCTATATGTTACCCAAATCCCCACATTATGCCTTTACCCTTTCTCTTAAAATTTCTTTCCTATTTCAGAACAGGTTGTCTTCCTTGCCAAGGATACCCTTGACCCTACCCGTCTTTCTCCTACTGCATTTTGTGATATTAATCATCCTTTATCATTTCTTTCACTCCTAAAAAACTATTTACCAGTTCCCTTTTTGCTAACATTTTTCACCTCTACTTACAAATATGTTCATGTTGCTTAAAAAAAAAAAAACACTTAAGACTCCTTCCACAACTCATGTCACCAATCCGGCTACTCATTTTCCCTGCCCATTTTCTAGAAAGTCTGGTGTAGCATTTCCACTAGAGTTCTTCCCCTAAATTGGCCCTCAAATTCTCAGGTTGGTTCCTTAGAGGGCAGCAGACCACTACTAGCATCAGAGCTCAAGGGGTAACCTCAAAGGACTAATTTTCTTTTTTTTTTACATTTCAATTAATTTATTTAGTCAATTTAGAACATTATTCCTTGGTTAAAATTATCACATTATTTCCCTCCCTCCCCTCCACCCACCCTTCCTGCAGCCAACATGCAATTTCATTGGGTATTACTTGTGTCCTTCATCAGAACATATTTCCATGCTGTTGATGTTTGCACAAGGATGTTCATTCAGAGTCTGCATCCCCAACCATATCCCTTCAACCCATGTATTCAAGCAGTTGTTTTTCTTCAGTGTTTTTATTCCACAGTGTTTCCTCTGAATGTGGATAATGTTTTTCTCTTAGATTCCTTCAAGTGGTTCAGGATCACTGCATTGCCACTAATGGTGAAGTCCATTACATTTGATTGTACCACAGTGTTTCAATCTCTGTGTACAATGTTCTCCTGGTTCTGCTCCTTTCACTATACATCACTTCCTGGAGGTTGTTCCAGTTCCCATGGAATTCCTCCAGTTTATTATTCCTTTGAGCACAATAGTATTCTGTCACCAACATCTACCACAATTTGTTCAGCCATTCCCCAATTGAAGGGCATCCCTCCATTTTCCAATTTTTTGCCACCACAAAGAGCACAGCTATTAATATTTTTGTACTTGTCTTTTTCCTTATTATCGCTTTGGGGTTCAAACCCAGCACTGCTATGGCTGGATCAAAGGGCAGACTCTTAGCGCCCTTTGGGCATAGTTCCAAATTGCCCTCCAGAATGGTTGGATCAATTCACAACTCCACCAGCAAAGCATTAATATCCAGACTTTGCCGCATCCCTACCAGCATTCATTACTTTCCTTTGCTGTCATGTTAGCCAATCTGCTAGGTGTGAGGTGATACCTCAGAATTTTTTTGATTTGTATCCCTCTGATTATAAGAGGTTTAGAACACACTTTCATGTGCTTAATAAAAGTTTTGATTTCTTTAACTGAAAATTGCCTTCTCATGTCCCTTGCCCATTTATCAATTGGAGAATGGCTTGATTTTTTGTACAATTAGTTTAGTTCTTTATAAATTTGAGTAATTATACCTTTGTCAGAGGTTTTTGTTATGAAGGTTATTTCCCAATTTGTTTTTTCCCTTCTAATTTTGGATGCACTCATTTTGTTTGTACAAAAACTTTTCAATTTGATGTAATCAAACTTATTGATTTTACATTTTGTGATTTTTTTCTAGCTCTTGCTGGGTTTTAAAGTCTTTCTTTTCCCAAGGATCTGACAAGTATACTATTCTGTGTTCGCCTAATTTGCTTATAGTTTCCTTCTTTATATTCAGGTCATTCGCCCATTCTGAGTTTTTCTTGGTGTAAGGAGTGAGATGTTGATCCAAGCCTAATCTCTCCCACTCTGTCTTCCAATTTTCCCAGCAGTTTTTATCAAAAAGTGCGTTTTGGTCCCCAAAACTGGGATCTTTGGGCTTATCATAGACTGTCTTGCTGAGGTCATTTACCCGCAAGTCTCTTCCACTGATCCTCGTTTCTGTCTCTTAGCCAGTACCAAATTGTTATGATGACCACTGCTTTATAGTACAGTTTAGATTTGGGACTGCAAGGCCTCCTTCCTTTGCATTTTTTTTCATGATTTCCCTGGATATCCTTGATCTTTTGTTCTTCCAAATGAACTTTGTTATGGTTTTTTCTAATTCAGTAAAAAAGTTTTTTGGTAGTTCAATGGGTATGGCACTAAATAAGTAAATAAATTTGGTCAGGTTTGTCATTTTTTATGTTAGCTTGTCCTACCCATGAGCAATCAAAGTTTTCCCAATTGTTTAGATATAGTTTTAATTGTGTGGAGAGTGTTTTATAGTTGTGTTCATATAGTACCTGTGTTTGTCTCAGCAGATAGATTCCTAAGTATTTTATGTTGTCTAGGGTGGTTTTACATGGAATTTCTCTTTTCTAATTCTTGCTGCTGAAATGGGTTGGAGATATATAGAAATGCTGATGACTAATGCAGATTTATTTTGTATACTGCAACTTGGCTAAAGTTGTTGATTATTTTGACTAGCTTTTCAGTTGATTCTCTAAGATTATTTAAGTAGATCATCATATCATCTGCAAAGAGTGATAGCTTGGTCTTTTCATTGCCAATTTTAATACCTTCAATTTCTTTTTCTTCTCTAATTGCTACTGCTAGTGTTTCTAATACAATGTTAAATAATAGAGGTGATAATGGGCATCCTTGCTTCACTCCTGATCTTGTTGGGGAGGCTTCTAGTTTATCCCCATTGCAGATGATGTTTGCTGATGGTTTCAGATATATACTGTTTATTATTTTTAGGAAAGACCCTTCTTATACTTTCTAGTGTTTTCAATAGGAATGGGTATTGTATTTTATCAAAGGCTTTTTCTGTATCTATTGAGATAATCATGTGATTTATGTCTCTTTGCTTGTTAATATGGTCAATTATGTGGATGGTTTTCCTAATATTGAACCATCCTTGCATTCCTGGTAGTAATCCTACCTGGTCATAGTGAATAATCCTTGTGATGATATCCTGGAGTCTTTTTGCTAGTATCCTAGTTAAGATTTTTGCATCTATATTCTTTAGGGAGATTGGTCTATAGTTTTCTTTCTCTGTCTTAGACCTGCCTGGCTTTGGGATCAGTACCATATTTGTGACTTAAAATGAATTTGGTACAATTCCTTCTTGATTTATTCTGTCAAATAGTTTGTATAATATTGGTATTAGTTGTTCTTTGAATGTTTGATATAATTCATTTGTGAAACCATCTGGACCTGAGGACTTTTTCTTAGAGAGTTCTTTGATGGCTTGTTCAATTTCTTTTTCTGATATGGGGTGGTTTAGGTAATTTATTTCTTTCTCTGTTAGTCTAGGCAGTTTATATTTTGTAAGTATTCATCCATATCACCTAGATTGCCATATTTGTTGCCATATAATTGGGCATAAGAGTTGTTAATGATTGTCTTAATTTCCTCTTCATTAGAGATGAGGTCTCCCTTTTCATCTTGGATACTGTCAATTTGGTTTTCTTCTTTCCCTTTTTTAATTAGATTGACTAGTACTTTTTCTATTTTATTCTTTCAAAGTACCAACTTCTAGTCTTATTTATTAAATCAATAGTTCTTTGACTTTCAATTTTATTAATTTCTCCTTTGATTTTTAGTCTTCAATTTTTGTCTTCTATTTTAGTCTTTGATTTTTAGACTCTAATTTATTCTTCATCTGAGGATTTTTAATTCATTTACATTCCAGTTTTTTAATTTGCATGCCCAATTCGTTGACCTCTGCCCTCCCTAATTTCTTAATATATGAACTCAAGGATATAAATTTGCCCCTGAGTACTGCTTTGGCTGTGTACCATAGGTTTTTAAAGGATGTCTCATGATTGTCATTTTCTTCAATGAAGTTATTAATTGTTTCTATGATTTGTTCTTTAACTATCCAGTTTTGGAGAATCTTATTGTTTAATTTCCAATTAATTTTTCTTTACCTCTCCATGTGCACTTACTAATTATTATTTTCATTGCATTGTGATCTGAGAAGGTAGCATTTATTATTTCTGCTCTTTTGCACCTGTTTGCAATGTTTTTATGCCCTAATACATGGTCAATCTTTGTGAATGTACCAAGCGCATCTGAAAAGAAGGTGTATTCCTTTTTGTCCCCATTTCTTTTTCTCCACATATCTACTAACTCTAATTTTTATAAGATTTCATTCACTTCTCTTACCTCTTTCTTATCTATTTTTTAGTTTGATTCATCTAGTTCAGATAGAGGAAGGTTCATGTCTCCCACTAGTATAGTTTTTCTATCCATTTCATCCTTGAGCTCTACTAGTTTCTCCTTTAGAAATTTGGATGCTATGCCATTTGGTGCATACATGTTGAGTACAGATATTTCCTCATTGTCTATACTGCCTTTTATCTGGATATAATCTCTTTTAACTAGATTTATTTTTACTTTGGCTTTGTCAGATATCATGATTGTGACTCCTGCCTTCTTTTTATCAGTTGATGTCCAATAGATGGACATCTTCTTTTTATAAGTTGATGTCCAATAGATTTGGCTCCATCCTCTTACTTTCACCCTATGTGTATCTACATTCCTAATGTCTGTTTCTTGTAGACAGCATATGGTAAGATTTTGGATTCTAATCCACTCTGCTATTCGCTTGTGTTTTATGGGTGAGTTCATTCCCTTCACATTCAGAGTTATGATTACCAGCTGTGTATTTCCCAGCGTTTTGATTTCTACTCTTAGTCCTGCCTTTTTTTCTTTCACTATTTACTTCTACACCAATGTTTTTAATTCAGTCCCCTAGTTACCACCCTTATTTTACTTCCCTTTCTAGCCCCCTCCCTTTATATTCCCCCCCTTATTTTCCCTGTAGTCTTTCTAAAATTACCCCCCACCCTCTCCCTCCCTTGTACTTCTTCCTTTCCCACCAGTCCATTGTTTACCCTTCTACTCCCCTATAGGGTGCAAATCTATTCTCTGCCACAATGGATTAGAATGTTCTTCCCTCTTTGGGTCAATTTCAATGCACGTAAGAGTTGAGTATTTCCTATCTCAAATCTCTTTACCCTTCCACAGTTTTGATGTTCTCCCTACTCCCGCCATGAGCTTCTTTGTGACATATAATTTTAACCGTTTTTGTTTCTTTCCCCATTTCTTTTAGTATTAACCTCTTTTTTAGCTCTAGTTGTATATATATATATATATATATATACATATATACATATGTATGTATATATGTACACATGTATATGTATTTATGCATACATATATCTATATACCTATTTATATCTTGTCATTTCATCCTATACAGTTTGTCACTGTTCCCTCTAAGTGTAATTCTTCTAGCTGCCCAGGTTATAATAACAATTTTTAAGAGTTACCAATGACCTTTTTTCTTATATGGATACATATTTTAACTTATTGTGTCTTTTAAAATGTTTTTTTGTTTGTTTTTTATTGTTCTTTATTCCTTCTTTTTTAATTACCTTTTGATGATTCTCTTGAGTTGTGTGCTTGGGCATCAGATTTTCTGTTCAGGTCTGGTCTTTTCTTTACAAATTCTTGGAATTCTTTCATTTTTTTGAATGACCATACTTTCCCCTGTAAGAATATAGTCAGTTTTGCTGGGTAGTTGTTTCTTGGTTGTAAACCTAGTTCCCTTGCTTTCCAAAATATCATATCCCATGCCTTTTGGTCCTTCAGTGTAGATTCAGCCAGATCCTGTGTTATCCTCACTGTGGCTCCATGGTATCTGAATGACTTCTTCTTGGCAGCTTGTAATATTTTTTCTTTGGTCTGATAGTTCTTGAATTTGGCTATAACATTCCTGGGTGTTGTCAATTGGGGATTAAGTACAGGAGGTGATCTGTGGATTCTTTCAATCTCCACTTTTCCCTCTTGTTCTAGAATATTGGGGCAGTTTTCTTGGATAATTTCCTGTAATATTATGTCCAGGCTTTTTCTTTTGTCATGGTCTTTTGGTAGACCAATGATTCTTAAACTGTCTCTCCTCAAACAATTTTCTAAATCTTCTGTTTTGTGAGTGAGGTGCTTCATATTTTCCTCAATTTTTTCATTCTTTTGGCTTTGTTTTATGGTGTCATGCTGCCTTGTGAGTTCACTTAATTCTAGTTGTATTCTGGTTCTTGAAATCTGGATTTCATCTCTGTCTTTTTGGTTATCCTCCTTCTGGACTGATATTCTTTGGAGGTCATCTTTCATTCTCTTTACTTCATCTTTCATCTCCTTTGCCTCATTTTCAAGCTGGTTGATTTTGGCTTTCAAGACACCATTATCTATTTCCAGATGACTTATCTTAGTTTTTAACTTCTTTTCTCAATTGTCTTCAGCCTCTCTTAATTGTGTTTTGAATTGCATTTTGAGTTCTTTCAAAGTCTGTATCCAATTCCCTGGGATTTCTGATATATTGTTTTATGATCCCTCCCCCTCTATTCAGTTTGTTCTTTGTTTGTTGCCTGTATAGAAGCTGTCGATTATAATTTCTTTTTTTTCTTTTTCTGTTGTTTGCTCATATTTACCCCTTCTTTATTCCCTGTATTTGTCTTTGCTCTTGCTCCTCTCATTTTTTTGGTTTTGGGGTTTTCTGACAGTCTCCCCTCTTGGAGCTTTGCCAGGAGATCTCTTGGTACAGTCTGTGGGGGAGGGGTGTTGGAGCTTGGGCTTCCCTGACCTCTGAAGACTTTTGATGGGATTAAGTTCAACTGGTTTGGGTCAGATGTGCTTTGAGGCCAAAACCTCCTGGAAGGCTGGAGCAATATGGAGGGTCTCTGTCACTCTGACCAGGCTGGCTGCTCTTCACTTCCTCTCCAGCTCATTTCCCAAAGCCTGTGTTTGACGCTCTGAGATTGGTCAGTCTTGCCCACAATGTACACCCTCCAGACCAGCGCCTTTGCCTGCCCAAACGTTCCCATTGCCGCTGGAGGCTTAGAGCCCTAGGTTGTGGGGAGGGGTCCTGGGGCCTTCCATCTGCCTTCTCCTTAAACCTGAGTGTTCTTGAATTCTAGCTTTTGGGGGGCATACTTTTTGAATTGAGTCCAGCAGGAGGTTTCCTTGGCTCTGTCTTGTTGTTATGTTTGATTTTCAGTCCCCTAGAAGCATTTAGTTTGTAATTGATAAGGAAGGGTATTCAGATGTCTGAACTTTTGCTGCTTCTAGGCCACCATCTTGACTCCACCTCAAGGACCAAGTTTCTAATACTCTTTCTAATACTGCTTCCAACCAACAGTCAACCAGATTTAATTAGCTTCTTTGCAAAAACTTTTTCAAAGAGGGAATATTAATCAAGCAAGTATTTTTAAGTTTCCTGTTACATGCTGGGTGATGTTCTTTGGAACTGGGGATACAGGAAAAATGAGAGAATTCCTATTTGCAAGAAGCTTATATCAAAATTGGGGAGACAAGTACATATTAAAGTATGTTTGAATAAATATAATGTTAATATATGTGAATGTATGCAAAGTAGAAAGGGTTACTAGAAGACAGACAGATTAAGAAAAGCTTCTTATATGAGTTGGTGCTTATTCCTCATGTTAAAAGATGAAAAGGAATCTATGCAGTAGAATTAAGAAGAGAAAATATTGTTCTATGATGCTCAGAAGATTGGGTTCAGGTTTTTAGAGCTTTAAAAGCTAGATAGACAAGTTTATGTTTTAGCACAGAGGTGAGAGGAAACCACTAGAGTTGATTAAGGAAATCAGTTGGTCAGATCTGAGTTGAAGGACAATTATATCTTTAAAAAATTCTTACCTTCCATCTGAGAATTAATACTGTACATCAGTTCCAAGGTAGAAGAGAGGTAAGGGCTAAGCAATGGTGGTTAAGTGACTTGCCCAGAGTCACACAGCTAGGAAGTATCTGAGGTCAAATTTGAACCCAGGACCTCCAAGCCCTAGGACTGACTCTCAGTCTACTGAGCCACATAGCTGCCTCCACATTAAGTTCATTATTGTTCTTATTCAGTGGTTCAGTCATATATGACTCAGTGTCCCAGTGAACCATAGTAAGCAAAAACTGTGAATGGGGTATTTTTTTGTTTTGGGTTTTTTTTTTTGCAAAGATACTGGAATGGTATACCATTTCCTTTCCCAATAGATTAAGACAAATAGAAATTAAGTGACTTGTCTAAGGTCACACAGGAAGTAATTTTCTGAGGTTGGATTTAAATTAAAGCCTTTGATTTCAGTTTGGCATTCTATCCATTGGGCCATCCAGCTGCCCCATATCAAAAACACAGGTAGTCTTGGCAAGGAGAAGGGTCATATCTTTGTCAGAGAATGAGGAAAAGGAGGATAAAGTTTAAAATGAGAACAATTTCTGAGGATACATTTAAAATTTTTTTATTTTATTATCATACAAAACATACTTCCATTTTAGTCACTGTTGTAAGAGCTCACTTATACATAACCAAAACTCTAAAGATGTCTCCAACAGTTTTTTCTCTGGCAGATTGTCCCACATCATTGCATTGCTGAGAATAGCCAAGTTTTCACAGAAAATCATTGTATAATATTGTTGTTACTCTGTATAATGTTCTCCTAGTTCTGCTTATTTCACTCTGCATCAGTTGCTGTGTATCTTTCCAGCTTTTTTTCTGAGATCATCTTGCTTATCATTTCTTATAGCACAGCAGTAGTCTATCACCAACATACACCACAATTATTCAGTCATTCCCCAGTCGATGGACATCCCCTCAATTTCCAATTGCTATAAATATTTTGTACAAGTAGATCCTCTCCCCCTTTTTATTATCTCTTTGCGATATAGACCAGTAGTGGTATTATCAGATCAAAGGGTACACACAGTTTGTTTGGTCACAGTCCTTTGGTCATAGTTCCAAATTGTCCTCTCGAACCATTGGATCTGAGATTAAATTTTAAAATGAAGAGAGTCAGAGAAGAGTGAATTTGTATCACATGGCCTCAGGTTTTATTTTTCTTCCATTAAAATAAGAGCCAAGGTTTTAATTTGAGGAAGGGTGTGAGGATGGGTAGAAAAGAAATATAGAACTTAAAAAGGAAAGAGAAAGTTTGAAGTAGTTTCTATGGAGAATAAAATAGGGAATCAGTTAAGGAGGAATAGAGACTACCTTGCTGCAGTGAGGGCTCAGGTGAGGTTGGATCACATACATTTGTAATGTATCCATCAACATGATTGTGCAACTTCCCCAGCTTCATACAGCCTATGGCAAAAGCAGTTATTAAAATAATATTCCTTCCACCATTCTGGAGCATATTATCCACACAGTGTCTTTGGAGAGAGTAGACACAAACTTAAAGCGCAGATATTGTGAGGCACAGGTTTTGTTGACAAGTTGTCCTGGGGCCCCTCTTTTCCTCTTAGTAGAAGGCAGAGAGCCACTCATAAGACCTCTATTTCAGGAGGCCCCTAGGTCACCAAGTCAACCATTTCTTCACTTTCTACCCCATCTCTATTTCTCCACCATGCTCCCACTCTTGGAACCTTCTCCCCTCTCTCTCTATATCTTCCTTTCATTTGTTGTCATCCCCCATCAAATAATAAGAACCTAGAGGTTAAGGACTGTCTTTTTCTTTGTATCCTGGCAAATATTAGGCACTCAATAAATGTTTTACTGACTGACTTAGTACTGAACAGACCTGTAACACTTTTCTATCACCTCTATGAAAAGGAAGCTCCATACAAATGGAAAAATCAATTAAGAGAAAATTGAAGACTGGATAGAGTGCCAGGCCTGGAATCAGGAGGATGTAGGTTGAAATCTGACCTCAGACACTTCTTAGCTTTGTGATCCTGGGCAAATCTCTTAACTGCCATTCCCTAAACCTTAGTACTCTTCTGCCTTGGAACCAAAACACATTGATTCTAAGATGGAAGTTAAGAGTTTGTTTGTTTTTAAGGCTCCTGAAATGTTCAGAGCTTTTGCCTTCAGTACCTCACTGTTGACCTTAGATTTTGGTTATTCTGGCTTTAAATTAGATTTATTTTTAATAATTAATTATTAAAAATAAATTTAAATTACGTTAACTAATAGGATAATCTCTACTTCCCAAAGAAGCATTTGAGATGCCTATCTATAGGTCTACAGAGGAGAGAATCAAATTTTGGGGGCTTTTGTTATTTATTTATTTATTTTTTTGTCAATTGCATGTAATACATTTCCACATAAGTTTTCTGAAGATATCTTGTCGCCCTTCCTCCCACAGCTGGCATTTCAATCTGGATTATACATGTATTATCATGCAAAACATCTTAGTAATCATTTTTAAGTGACTAATCATATAAAACCCAAATAAACAAGTGAAAAATTGTATGCATTCCTACTCCAACAATTCTTTCTCTGGAGGTGGATAAGCATTCTTTGTCAGCAGTCCCTCAGAATTGTCCTGGATCACTGCATTGCTGAGAGAAGCTAAGTCTCTTACAGTTGATCATTCCACAATATTGCTGTTACTGTGTACAACGTTCTCCTGGTTCTGCTTATTTCACTCTGCATTAGTTCATGGAGTCTTTCCAGCTCTTTCCAGAATCATCCTGTTTATCATTTCTTACAGCACAATAGTATTCCATCATCATCATATGCTACAATTTCAGCCATTCTCCAATGATGGACATCCTTTCAATTTCCAATTCGTTACCACCACAAACATATTAGTTATAAATATTTTTGTACAATTAGGTCCTTTCTCTTTCTAAAATTTCTTTGGGATACAGACTTAGTAGTGGTATTACTGAATCAAAGGGTATGCATTATATTTTAGTCCTTTGGCATTGTTCCAAATCACTCTTCAGAATGGTTGGATCAGTTCACAATTGCACCAACAGTGCATCAATGTCCCAATTTTGCCACAACTCCTCCAACATTTATCACTTTCCTTTATTGTTCTATTGGTCAGTCTGCTAAGTGTAAAGTTATTTTGTTTTGCCTTGTACAGCTACCAAAATCAGAGTTATTTTAATTTGCATTTCTCTAATCAAGAGGGAGTTAGAACATTTTTTCATATATGGCTTTGATTTCTTCATCTGAAAACTGCTTATTCATATCCTTTAACCATTTGTCAATTGGAGAATGACTTGTAACCATATAAATTTGACTTAGTTCTTTGTATGTTTGAGAGATGAGACCTTTATTAGAGAAATTTGTCATAAAATGTTTACCCACTTTGTTGCTTCCCTTCTTTGTTATATTGGTTCTTTGTAGAAAATCTTTTTAATTTAATATAATCAAAATTCATTTTACATCTTATAATGATCTCTATCTTTTGTTTGGTCTTAAATTCTTCCTTTCCCCATAAATCTGACAGGTATACTATTCTACATATACCTAATTTACTTATAATATCACTCTTTATGGTCTAAGACATATTACATTGGTATAGGGTATGTAATACTGATCTGTACCTAATTTTGCCATATGTTTTACAATTTCTCAATTAGTTTTTTATCTAATAGTTAGTTCTTATCCCCAAAGCTGGAATCTTCAGGTTTATCAAACATTAGATTGCTGAAGCCATTTACACATAGTCTGGTAATGATGAACCTTTTAGAGGAGTACCAGGCCCCACCCCCACTCCACCCACCAGTCAGAGTGCTGTGTCTGCCCCCCCCCCCAGTAGTGCCATGCCCCTCCCACCAAGTGTCAGCTGTGTCCTGTCCCACATAACCCTACACAGTAGAGGGAGGAAGCTCTCCCATTGAGCTGCTGAGCAGAGGGGAAAATGAAGTAAGGAATGTCCTCAGTGAGTGTATAGAGGGGGAGGGGAGTGGCCTGAGAGCTCTGCTCCCCTCCAGCTTTGCTGCCTATGAGCTGTCCACCTCCCCTCCCCTGCACTCCCATTAGCTACTGGGAAGAAGAGTAGGGATGTGAAAAGATGTCTTCAGGCACAGTGGTGAAGGGGAGGGGAGCAGCTTTGCCTGAGTCCCTCAACCTTTCTAGTAATGAACTGGGTGTGTGTGTGTCTGTGTGCCCACAGAGAGCCCTGGGTGTGCCATCTTTGGCACCTGTTCCATAGATTCACCATCACTACCCAAATCTATTCCATTGATCCACCCTTCTATTTCTTAGACAATACTGAATTGTGTTGATGATTACTGCTTTATAGTACAGTTTAAGATCTGGTACCACTAGACCACCATCCTTCATACTTTTTTTCATTAACATCCTTGATATTCTTGATCTCTTAGAACACACATTTTTTAAAAGCATCTACTATATGCTAATTGCTTTTCAAATATTAACTGGTTTGATACTTGCAACCACCCTGTGGGATAGGTGTTATTATTATTCCCATTTCTCAGCTGAAGAAATAAAGGCAAACAGAGGTTAAGTGACTTACCCAGAGTTACCCCGTTAGCAAGTGTCTGAGGCTGTATATGAACTCAGATTTTCATGAATCTAGGGCCAATGCTTTATGCACTGGGCCACCTAAGAACACTGTAACTGCTCCACACCATCTTACCATATCCATTATGACTTCTAGTCACATACAAAGCATGTAGTTATAAATGTGCAGAAATTGTGAATTCTTAAAATTTCTATATAGCTTTGGCATGAGCATTGTACCCCCAGAAATTCAGGCAAACTATTATCAGGGAAATTCCTCTGCTCCCTTAGGCCCTTGTGACTTCCAACCCAAAACACCTGACTTGGAGATTACCCTCCTTTGATTGCCCCATTGAATTGAGATGGACAAAGAGATACACCTCATTCATTCATCTTCCAAATCATAAGAGCCAGCTCCCATGCCCTCCGTCTAACCCTACCCCCATCCCTTGCTCCAGAGTCATGTCCTCACTGCTATAGAAGAATATAAAATCTCAGAATGGAGGCATTCTGGGAGCAACCTCCCAGGATGTTCCACTCATGCTATCCTGCTGGCCAAAAAAATTAACATTACCAATAAATTTCTCTCTTTACTTTAAGCTAAGTTTCAGAGTCTTGCATTCTTGTGAAAGGTATCCTTCCCGAACACTGGGGGTACACCTCTACACCCCACAACAGTTTTGCTGTAAGATCTCCATATTATACCATACTGAAGACTTTAATACTGAGACCCAGTGTGCTACTAATTCCCACTTCTCTGTGGTTCTGTTTTCCTCAGCTTCAGATACCCATGGTCAACCTGAAATGCTGAAGGAAAAAGGGAGACAGGAAGATGAGAGCTATAAGGTGGGGAAGGGAGTCATCAGAACTCTTCAAAGAAATGTAAAGGTAGAGGCTGGGGACAGACAATTGCTGGAAACTGGAGGAGTGGAGTTGGGCAAACATCTCCTCACCAGAGATCCTCCCATGGTGGTGATCTGTTGTGGAGGTCTCTCTGCATATCAGTTCTTATCCGTTCACTTAGAGGATTCTTTTTTTTTTTTTAGGCTTATTTTGTGAGGGAGCCAAGGGGCAGGAGCACAATAGAGAATACAATAAAGTTAACTCAGGTATTAAAAGTTTAAGTGAACAAGTACAAGCTTTGGGATCTCCAATTTATAATCTAGTCCTAAAACTTGGGGTTCATCAGATCTTACTAAGCTACAAGTTTGGGGTTTCTAGATTCTGTGTTGACAATGACAATTGCAGAGTTAACTAATATTTGAGATGTAATATTTATGAGGAAAATGTGAGTAGGATTGAAGAATAGGGGATACTGAAGGTTTTATAACAGGGAATGGAGGAGTTGAAGGGAAAGAGGGAATATGGCTGCCAGTGAGGTAAAAGGAGAGAGATGCCGAGAGGCTCTTTTTGAAAAATGGGGTTCCAGAGAAATGGGCCACTTATGATAGCCTGAGGGGATGTCTTCTCTATGGATTGATGCTGAAGATGCCCCAGAGCAGATAAGCACAAACCCTCCTGAGGGACAAGCCTCCCCCCAGACTTAGTCACCCAGCAGGGCTCCAATAAGGACAGTTTATAGTTGAATGGCTGTCCTGAGGTTCAGCTCCCTCTATGTTCCCTGAAATGTTAGTCCTCTTATCTGACTGTGATATCCAATAAAGATTAATTTTAATAACAAGTTGGATTGGGAGAGTATGAGGAAAGAGAGAAGAGGGATTCCCTTGATGAGGTATGACTCTTTCTCAGCTTTTGAGCTGAGGCCAGGCCTCACAGGCTGATGAAGGTTTCTCTTATTCCTGACTATGCTATATCTGTGCTAGCTTTCTTAATTCCAAAAGTCTTAGTAGTAGACAGCAAGAGGAAGAAAGTTCTGACCTTCAGAGCTGGTGGGTCTGTCTCTTTGGGCTGACACCCCAAACTGCTTCTCTTAAGTCCTTTTGTCAATTATAGGATCACAGGAATCCAGGGAGAGCACACAGTTGGGAAAATCAGGAATAGAGCTACTTCTATTCAAAGGCAGGGAGAGAGGCTCCTTCCACCTTAAGAGCCAGGAAGGAAGTCCTAGTCACAAGTCCCCATTGCCTCTTCCCCCACCAACTGTCTTTCTTGTCAATATCTTCTCTCTCTAGTACCCCCACTGTTGTTTGTTCCAACTCAGTGGCAGAAAGTCCAGAACTTGACAAAGTTTTCCTTTCCACAGAGAGAACTAATATTTAATTAGAGGTATCCCTGGGGCAGATTCACAGATTCATAAAACTTTAGAAAAAAAAAACATCAATAATCATCTCCAAAATACATAAGTGGCTTCACCATTTGTTCCCTA